>NW_022884928.1:0-35951 GCF_011952205.1 Bombus bifarius | reverse complement strand
ACATCTGCGAAGTAAACGTTGTTCTACTAAGCTTTCGACGAGTGAATATTTCTCTTCTTTCTTTCCATCGATAAATCGCGTATCTCTTAGTAACATTCAACTAAATTTTACAAATTTCACCACAGGCAGAGTAATTCTATAGCCGAAAGATAGAAAAAAAGAAAAAAATGGAACAGCGAAAGAACCAAGTCAATTTCCCTCTTTCATCCAGTTTCAGAGCGAAATACGACATATATGATATTTTCATGCTTCAATTTACGATCAAAGGATATTCAGAGTCGCAACTTTTTATCGAATCGAAACTCCCAAGCTGCATGTTTCACGCAGAGGAAATGGAAGAAAGAGTTACATAAACACTGATAAGTGAGCCAGTGAGAAGTTAAATTGATCGATTCCATTTTTAAACAAGTTTTTTCGTTCTAAGATCCGATCGACTAAATCGCTACACTCACTGCTGATATTTATTTAAATTTATGTTTTTATAGAGCGCGACGAAGGAGAAGAACCTAGACAGAAATTTATTTTACTTACTGAACTATTAATAGCTGCTAGACTTTGCATATTTGTACACTTTCGCGCGTATTTTTACATCTTTCAATTTACCGTAAAACCTTATTCACATTGAACTCTTCAGAAACCAAACGATTAATCTCAATAGAGTCAACCTTCTTTACAAACAAGGTATTTCTATATTGCAACTATTTTGAAACATATACACGTATGAAATATAAACATATTTTTCATCCTAATTCCGGACACTCTTTTCACATGGATTTCGTCAAAATTATGCGGCCTTGCGATTAAAAGAAATTTTCTCGAGAAGTGTCGCGATTAGGCAACTTATTGGTATTAACAGATTATTAACAGAAAGACAAAATAAACTCCGTTACACAAATCGGATGATCAAGTTTTCGGAGGAGAAAGAGAAAGAGACAGAGAGGGGGAGAGAGAGAGAGAGAGAGAAACAAGATTTATTGAAGGGAGGATGAGGGAACGGAAACACTTTGAGGAAACACTTTGAGCTCTATGCTTCGACCCGTCCAGCCGCCAATCGAATTAGCGTGCCATCCAGCATTGATTTTGCGTCCATATCGTGGAACCATGCCGTATTTATTGTTTACCAGGTTTCCTGTGTCCTATGAATTTCAGTTTTTCCGCAAGATGCCGCAAGATGCAGCTCGTTTTCCTTAGACTCCGATGTGAAATCGCGCGAAAAAGTAAGAATGAAGGCGTTTCCATTGGATCGCGATTGCACTTTATCGTATTAATTAACTCGACATTACAGCGTAGTCCTAGAAAATCGTATTAATCGAGGTAATCCGATGCAATTGATTCACGCGAGTCGTTGTCTCAATTATTGAATTGCTCGTTGCGAAGTATTGTAGCGGAACCTCGGAAACGAAATTAACGATGTAATTGGGGACAGGATGCATTGTAACGATGGAAAATATTTTAGTTATAACAGCTAATTCGAAGGTTGAAAAATATCGATCGAACTGTTTGCTGGTGTTCGCCCAAGGATTCGAACATGTAGGGGTATAGTGGTTGAACAATTAGATCTGGTCATATCTGTTAATTTTTCTGTCGTTATTGCATAATTCATTGTATTCTTTGGTTTACTATATACACGTATCCCGTTTGATAAATTATATTTCTAATTTTCGTTAATAATATTAATACTTTGCATTCGAAGGTTTCATTTATTCATATTACCAGATACTCCAAGTAATTTCAGTAGAAAGAACGTGTTTTCGTATAATTGGTTAAATATATGCGTAGAATGAAGAGTCATAGCCGCACCACTCATCACCTACTCACTCACTCACTATCATCGCGCAGTGCGATACGATTTTGCTTGGTAGTGTAATATATCTTCGGCCAATACGTCGGTTTATTTTTCTGATTGTATCTTACCTGTTCGTTGCAAGAATACGTGAGATAATTATGATTTGACAGGTTAAGGACAAATTTTTAATTTATTGATTTATTAAATTTTTAATTTATTAATTATTTAATTTATTTGATATTATTAGCGGAGCCCTCGATTGCGAAGGGTTATAGTAGCGTCGAATAAAATTGAAATTGTTAATAGATCATTTTCTGATATTATATTTCAATGGATCTTCGTGGAAATTGGAATAATGTCTGATTCTATTATTTATCTTAGAAAACTTGAAAAACTAATTAATTATTCGTATCGAATTAGTAATATTCGTTTGTTTGTAAAATGTACTTGTCAAGATAGTATTATATAAAAATGCTGAATCTCGACAGGTTAATTTCTCATGTGAGTTTTCACGAAGCTTGAAAAAATAGAATTTGTAATTAGTGTTATTTGCAACAGACATTTATTTTCCCTGAAACCTATGTAGGTCACAAATATTCCTAGTAGCAATGCGTGTGAACTACATTCGCTTCTCTATGTACGTACATATGTACTCTCAAAATTTCATTAAAATCGTTCTTACGTTATTTTAAAATCCATTCTAAAATCGATTCTATGGTGACAACCAACGGTGTAACTTTATAATTCGACGAAATTTTCCAATGCATTTCAAACAGACAAATTTTTACAATCCCAATATAGAGAAGGTATAAAAATAAAATAGTTATTTTTCTTGCTCGGTTCTAGATGAGAACAATAAAAGTTGCGTGGACAGTGATTAAATTGCTTTAAGGAGAAACCTCCTATTTTTTGTTTATATATTGACTTTTTGTTGCAATATTTTCCAAGAGCTTCGACTGGCATCGAGTCGTATAAAATCGTAGAAAAAGGCGCTAGTATTCTTTATAGTTGCATAGCTTCCATCATCGCCTGGGTAATAGGCCTCGCTTCGTCTTTGACGCGACAATCTCGTTACCAAGACTTCGATGTTCGAGTTGCTTAATGCGATATCGACATCAGAACGATGCCTCGACGAGCAATTCATCAAAAAAGTTTTTTAAATTTTATTCGTGTAATCTCGAAAGTGACTCGATATTGACCGAGAATAATACGATGTTTCATTTATTTGTCGAAGCTTGGGTGAAAATTTTCCGCCGACAGATTTTTGATTGCAACCAACGACATTTGAAATTACTGACACGAGAAATAGAAATTTATTGTCATAACTAGCAACGTTGTAAATTGTTCGTATTTGCTTTGATACGAAGATGAATTGGAAATTATTAAAATTTAACAATTTAATAGCATTTACAATTATTCGTATTATCTCATTTAATTATATCATAATTGACAATACAGAAGTGTCACTGTTTCTGTATACCTAAATATATTATGTAGTATCGTTTGTTTTTTTACAATAACTGTGCAATTCCATCGTATTGATGCCTTTTCTACTGTAATTCTACTCCTAACTAATTACATTGAATCAACGTCAGTCATTCGCATAATAACAATTCTATTCCCTGATATTCCCAACCCGAAAGCAAATATCCTCTTCCAAATTGTTGCGTATGTATAACCATCCGATTTCTATAGTGATATATTAGCCGTACTGTATTATGTGGATTCTTCGTTGTACGAACGTAAGTAGTCAAGTGAAATTTGTGATGTTCCTTGATCTATGTACGTTACGATCAGTTTGCAACAGGCAACGGCAGTTTTCCCGAGTCGTTGCACGTTCAGCAAGAAATTTATCAGCAGTGAAGAAAAATATAAAGTTCCCCTGTATTTCTAACTTTGTACTCTGTAATGTCACGGTTTCTAATCTTTCATCCATAGTTCACACTTTAAGAAAAATTAATCAATTACATTAATTACGTTGCTTAAAATCATCGAATTTATCTAGTCGGTTAAGCGTGTAAAATCGACGAACGGAAGATTATTCAATGAGAAAACTCGACATTACCAAAATGAACGTTTGCCCATGTTGAAGTAGCATTTAAAGGATGAACGCGATACTCAGCGTCGAGTCGAAAACGTTTCGAGTTCGAGTTTCTATTCGCCTCCATATGAACCCATTGAATAATCGATACGAGTTGCTCGTTACACGGTAATTCCTTGCTTACAAATTTGAAAGCCACCCCTATAGGCCCTGTTAATCGGTCAGACTAGCGCAGAGACGCGTTTCATTTGCTATAATTCGATCTTCGGACGGTTTAGTTATCGTCGCATTTTGACGCTGCTTACCAGCAGATTAATCTCTAGCAAACAATTGATAGGCGTCACAAACAGACCAGTTGCTTCGTAGTTAGCGAGTCTCTGGACGTTCAGAATATGAGGATCCAGCTGATCCACCATTACAATTAATCGGATTAATTCTCACTCCCTCTCGCCAAGGGATATATGTAATTGATTTTCTGAATCAGGGATGGCTATTCCGATAATATACAGTAAATATAAAATATAGCGAAAATACATAGTAAATCGAATTTTTCCTTTTCATTTCTTAACTTTATCTGTTCTCAAGATACATAGCTTTTGCAGTTTTCCGTAATGGGACAGAAAGCGGAACGTCTTTAGGCTACCATCTTTTTCTTTTTACAATTTAAATTCGTTTCTTCAATGTCCGTTAGAACATTTTCCAGCCAATATTTTCTAAAATTTCACACGTATCCTTCCTTCGCTATAAGACGCGAGATACACGTGTACTTCAGCATCGACGTGTCTTCAACTCATCGACGCCTCTTTCTCGGCGTTTCCCATAGTCCGTTTTCCATTCTGTCCGCGTTTCAACCCCCGACCACATTTTCTGTGCAACGTGTACACACATCCAAATATGGGTTGACTGCGACACGGGAAAACTCAGCGTTAGAAACGAACGAAGAAACGCCTAACCATCGTGAAAGCGATGTGAACGCGGAAATCGGACGAGGCGAAGTTAATTTCGACTATCAGCCAGCTTTGGGCAATGAATCTCGACGATTTCCGCGAGCATATTGGACTTATCTGCTCCAGCACGCCTTACAATCACGATAACACCTTCTGTTGCACGCACGTGAACACGCAACCCCCTCGTTACCCTCGAAACGAGCGGTCAGAGATTGAAATTCGTTACGGTTACGGAAGCCGTTTACGAGCCTATGGATTACGAGGGTCGTTTCGAAGAATGCAGTGAGCGATCCCATGGAGCGTAATTCTTAGCCCATTAACGGGCAACGTTGCGTTAGCGAATTTCATCTGTCACCTTTTCCCCAATGAATTTGCGTTATCGAATTCTATTTGTTAACATTATCACCACGACAAGCAATTCCAAGGATGAGCTTCGCGTTTACTTCGTCTCTACTTTTTCTATCTGGATTCTACAATTTCATGAGTTTCAAAGGATGTGGATAAAACGGCATTATGAGAAACTGTTGGTTGATTCTTCATGGGTTAACGTAGTTTTGAAGAAATTCTTTCAGGACCCGGGAAGAATATTAAACATTGAAATCGGATACAGTACCAATTCTGAGAACTTTGAAAATGACACGGTACCACAATGTCGCTATAGAGACTAATATAATGTTACTCTAGAGGCTTTCACTGCTCGAATTGTCACAATTATTTTTTATACTTCCGATCCTTGATCATGCCAAAGCGTTATTTTTAAAAAATAAAATATATAATAGAAGTGTGTATAGAACTGTTGAAAGGGCCCGTGTAACAGACTTTCGTCGATGATCTATACAACTAAAATTCTTAATATTAAATTCAATTCGTAGAATATTCAAATCTATCTATAGTTTGATCGAATCTTCGATTATAAATCGACGTAAAATTTTTGGATACTACAAGCGTAGCCATCGTTCAGTATCTCGTAAACGTCTGATGAAGAAGTACATGTTACAAGGCTTATACGTCAAATCTATAGAACACCTGAATATAACTGACTTCCCAATATTTCAATATTCCAGGTCCCATAGCTATATCGGATGTCGATTAATACGAAACATGAGAAGTCAATCAATCGATATGTTCAATGGCACGTAATCTTGATAAAAGCTGTACAAACTTGCAGTCCTTTCCTTGTTTATAACGGGAAATTGAATACTTTGTAATTAAATTGTAGAAACAGAAGCAATAAAATGTTGCGTGGCCTGTCGCAATAACGTAACGAATCGATATAATGGTTGCCACAGATTAATTAATTAATATCAATCCCGCGATCCTCCATCGCAGCTGTCTTTATTTCCGCGTAGTTTGTATCGAATTCGTCGCGTTTCATCGTGAGAAATCTTCAGCCGTTCCAAAAGTTTTTGCAGGAGGCAGGGGGCCCCTCCCGCGCGCACCGCGAACGTCAGCGGTAACAATCACCCTGACGGACAAATCGAGCCAATCCTACGCGGAGGTGCTGACTGCGGCCAAGGACAGTGTCTCCCTGACCGAGCTCGGCATCAACACGATGAGGATGCGGAAGACCATCGCCGGAGGCGTCATCTTAGAGGTCCCCGAGGACCAGGGAAGGGAGAAGTCCGCAGCGCTCGCAGCACAGCTGACGCGGGCTCTGGACCCGAACGAGGTCCGCGTGGCGACACCCTTCCGAGCCGCGGAGGCAAGGGTGTCCCTGATAGACATAGCGGCCACCAAGGCGGAAATCCAGAACACCCTGGCGAGGAAGAGCGGCTGCAAACCGGAGGACATCCGGCTGGGAGAAATCCGCCCCGCCCGGAACGGACTTGGCACCGTGTGGATACGAGGCCCTGCCAGTGCAGTGAGGAAACTGGCCCAGGCTGAAAAGGTCGCCATAGGCTGGTCGACGGCGAAGGTCGAAGCCATCGAACGGAGACCGTTGCAGTGCTACAGGTGCCTTGGGATAGGACACACGGGGAAGACCTGCACCGCCAAGGAGGACAAGGGGCACCTGTGCTTCAGATGCGGCGAACCAGGGCACCAGGCGAGAGCATGCACTACTGCGAGCCCGAAATGCCTGCTCTGCGAGGCGCTTGGAACACCGTCGGTGCACAGGATGGGGGGACCGGCCTGCGCCCCCTCGAAGAAAGGAACGAAAGGAGCCGCCCGCGGATCCACGGCTGCATGAGGCAGCGAGAAAGGCTCCCCGTCGCAAAGCGACCCTAAGCCCGCGAACAAGGAGGTAGGCACGGAGAAAGCCACAAACAAGGAAAGAACACCAAAGAACTGAGAATGCGCATCCTCCAGACTAACCTGCGAAGGTCAAGGCGAGCACAAGACCTGCTCCACCAAACCATCCGGGAGAGCACGGTCGCCCTAGCGGTGGTGGCGGAACCGTACAGAGTTCTGGATGCCCCGGAGTGGGTCGGAGACACGGACGGAATGGTTGCCGTCACCTGGACATCAACGCCCGGGGCGTTCGCCCACGGAGCCCTGCTGGAACGCGGCAACGGATACGCCGCGGTTGAGTGGGCAGGGATGATGGTGGTGGGGGTGTACGTGTCACCTAACAGTGGACGGGCAGCGTTCGAGGAATTCCTAGACGGAGTTGGCGACTGCGTCAGGCGACGACTCCCCCGACAAGTGCTCGTCCTGGGAGACTTCAACGCGCACTTCACGGAATGGGGGAACGCCAGGACCAACGCGCGCGGCCGCACGCTATCAAACTGGGCCGCGGGACTTGGACTTCTGTTAGTGAACAGGGGCTCGACCAGTACCTGCGTGACGTGCAGAGGGAGCCCATTGTTGACATAACATGGGCCTCCCCCGAGGCATTCAGGCGGATCTCAGGCTGCAGAGTGGCCCAAGGGGTCGAGACGCTGTCGGACCACCTCTACATATTCATGGAGGTGGACGCACCTGGACCTGGAATGCCGACGACAAACGACGGGCACGGCCCGCCGAGGGGGAGGCGCGCGCGCCCACCGCCCAGATGGAAAATAAAAGAAAGGAATGAAGATCTACTCCGAGCGGCTGCTATAGCAACAGCTTGGAGCTGGGAGGCCTCGACAACGACGACCGAAGCAGACGTGGAAGAGGAGGCCGAGAACCTCCGCCAAGCCACGACAACAATCTGCGACGCATCCATGCCACGGGCCACACCGGGCACGGTGCGAAGCAGAGCAGTTTACTGGTGGAACCCCGACATCGCGGAACTGAGGACGAGATGTGTCCGGGCCCGAAGACAGTACCTAAGGGCCCGCCGCTGGCGACGCGACGAAGAAGAAGTCTCCTTGCGCTACCGGGCGTACCGCGCGCTACAGCGCTCGCTACAAAAGGAAATTAAAAAAGCGAAGGACCGTGCTTGGTCCGAACTGGTCGAAACAGTCGAGTCGGACCCATGGGGAAGGCCATACAGGAAGGTGACACAGAAACTACGCGCGAAGGGCCCCCTGACAACGACGGAGATGGAACCTGCGCTGCTGACGCGGATCACCGGAATGCTCTTTCTCCCACAAGAAAACAGAGCGGTGGAACGGCCACGGGAAACGACACGACCGCTGGAATGGAGGGACGACTGGGAAGTCACGGAGGAGGAGATATGGGAGGCTACCAGAAGAATGACCCTCCGCAACGTGGCACCGGGCCCGGACGGAATCCCTGGCCGGATCTGGGGGGAAGTGATGGGGGTCATGGCCCCCAGACTCCGGCACCTCTTCACAAGATGCATGAGGGAGGGAGTCTACCCCCGGGCGTGGCGGACGACGAGACTGGTCCTGCTCCATAAAGAGGGCCGACCGACGACCTCGCCGTCAGCGTACCGGCCGATATGAAAACTGGACGAGGTCGGCAAACTACTCGAGAGGGTAGTCGCCGCCCGCTTGGAACGACACATAGCGGGCCAAGTGCCAGGTTTGCACGAAAGCCAGTACGGCTTCCGGAAGGGGCGCTCGATGATTGACGCGGTCAAACGCGTACGAGCGATTGCGGAGGACATGGTCTCCCGGAAAGGCGTGGCGCTGGCGGTTTCCCTGGACATCGTCAACGCGTTCAACACCATGCCATGGGACAGGATAGTGACGGCCCTGGAGCACTTCGAGGTTCCCAGCTACCTCGTCCGATTGATCCGAGCCTACCTCGACGACAGGTGGGTGTGTTACACCAGTAAGGAAGGAGAGGAAAAGCGATCCGTCGAGCGTGGCGTCCCGCAGGGCTCGGTGCTGGGCCCCATACTATGGAACGTTGCGTACGACGAGGTACTGCGATGTCCGCTACCCCCAGGCGCGGCCATGATATGTTATGCGGACGACACCCTAATCCTGGTCAAGGGTCGTGGCTGGCACGAGACGCTGCGCATTGGCGAAATCGCAACGGCCTGTGTGATCCGTGCCGTGAACGAACTGGGCCTGAGAGTCTCCCCTGCGAAGTCGGAGGCCACCTGGTTCTTTGACAGGAAGAGGCGAGGGACACCACCGCCCGGCCTATGCATAAACATGGCAGGTAAAACCGCCCGGGTGGGATCACAGATGAAGTATCTGGGACTCACCATCGACAGCCAGTGGACGTTCGAGCCGCACTTCGACTCACTGATCCCGAAGGTGTCAGCGGCTGCCAATGCCCTGTGCGGCCTACTACCGAACATCGGCGGGGCCGGAGACACGGTGCGGCGACTTTACGAGGGCGTCGTTCGGTCACGAGTGATGTACGGGGCACCAGTATGGGCGGACGACCTGATGACAAGCCGTCGCAGCATTCTGCTCCTGAGAAGGCTGCACAGAGTGACCGTCATCAGAATAATTAGGGGATACCGGAAGGTGTCTCACGCGTCGGCGTCCACCCTAGCCGCGTCCCCCCCGTGGGAGCTGCGGGCGCTGGCGCTCAAAAAGAGATACACCCGCCGGAGAGAATGGCATCCGGGAGAAGACCCCACCGAGCAGGCGGCTCCAAACGACACAGGAACCGCCGAGGAGGACACATGGAACCTGTGGCGATCCCAACTGATCAACGGGAGAAGCGAACACCGAGGCGCGGAAGCGGTCCTACCAAACTGGGAGGCATGGAGGAGCCGCCACGGCCTCCCACTCACATTCAGGATGACACAAGTGCTCACTGGACACGGCGTGTTCGGCGAGTTCCTGAAGAGAATAAGGCGAGAGACGACAGACACCTGCCACCACTGCGGAGAGGGCAGGGACACAGCGCAGCACACCCTGGAGCTCTGTGCGGCGTGGGAGCTGCCCCGCTACACCCTGCGGCACGCCATAGGAGAAACGTTGACACCCTCAGCGATTGTAGAAGCGATGTTGAGAGGGTCACAGGAATACGAGGCCGTCCGCCTCTTCTGCGAGCGAGTTATGCTCGCGAAGGAGCGAGCGGAAAGGGAGAGAAAAAAAAACTCTCACCCCTGCAGGATAAGACGATGGAGAAGGATTGCAGTCAGACGACCCAGAGCCGCCCCGCCACCACCCCAACGGACTACGGCCAGAAGAAGTGACAGCGCTAGGGGCAACGACCTCCCCCTAACGCCTACTCAATAGCCGGCTCGAACAAGAGAACGCGAGAAGGGGGTGCAACTGAAGTTAATTCATAAGAGGTTCTTGGAGCACCCCTGTCACGCGCATAAGGTGGTCATCGTGGAGTTTTAGTCGGTAGGAGTCCGACACTACTCTGCTGTTACGCGATTATTGCAGCAGCGGAGTGTCCATGAGGATTTCTCCACGTACAAAAAAAAAAAAAGGTTACGAACATTCGGAACGCGGGATCGAATCCCGGCGACCGAAGTCCGATTTTTATTCCACGATTCTAAATAGGAAGAAAATATAGCAGTACCCCCAGCAGCGACATCTACAGCCACCAACCACAATCATCACGGACTCGACTCATCCTCTACACATTATTTGACTCCAACAATAAAATAAAAACGATCCTCAGTAATCAAACCGCACTTATCAAACGCTTGCTAGACTATGCTAAGACGAATCAACTCGAAAACGTTAGCAATGTCATACGCAAGATTGAAAACCATAACGAGAAAAACGAAATATTGATCTCTTTACTAATTCAGACTGAATCTACCATATCGGAGCTCCATATTAACATCGACGAAATTTTTAACACTATAGTATCAGGAAAACAAGGAATCATAAACCCGCAAATTATGGAACCCAAACAATTCTTAACAACACTCGACCAAATAACGAAGCAAAACTTTATGAGTAATCATATCGATCTTTCAGTTCAAAACTTTCTACTAATTCTAGATCTAAGTAAACTAAAATTATGGACAAATGATAACAAACTCATATATACGATAACTGTATCGTTTTCAGAAGACAACGAATGGAAAATAACAAAAATTTATCCGATACCTTTCAAGCAAAACTCTGTATTTATCGCACCTGTAGTAGAAACTGATACTAATCAGCTTAGAACGATACACCTTTGTCGATAGCCACTACTTAAACAAATATAAACGAACGGCAATCATCGACATTTGTAAGGGAACTCAGTCAAGTCACAATAGAATCAGTTCACCTAAATGTAGAATCGAATTAACTAATAATCAACAGACAGTCAAAACCTGCCCAACTGCTGTATTCAAGTTGGAAGAATTGACGTTCGTACCCTTACAGACAGAAAATCATTATATCATTATCATTAGGAAAAATGTGCAGATCGACGTATCGTGTAAAACACATAAAATCTTAGAAATCAGACAACCGAGTTTAATTAGCAGCAAAACTGGAGTTCGACTCGAGACGTCGTTGCTTGCGGACGTGTTTGCCGCGAGCTCCCGCTCGTGAGCATAAGGCTAGTTGTAATAGTAGTTGGTTAGGGGTAGATGTGTCATATCGTGGGTGGAATTAGTTTAAAGGAAACATGAGAAATACCAATTTTTAACGAGCTAGATAGTGATGGATAATTCCCATTTGAGATGAATTAGGGTGTCGTGGGTACGTACAGTGATTTTAGTTTATTGTTGACTTGAATAAGATGAGAGGGTTTAACGGATGCAAAAAGTCACAGGCTAAATTGGAAGGCGTAGCGGGGCCAGAATCGATATAACAATTAATGTTATTGAGTGAGTAAGCGTTTAGTGGATTTTAATTGAAGTTAAAGTGAGCTAAATTAATATTAAGTTAATCTATTGGCTAAATTAAAGGAAATAGAAATTAGAATTTGACTAGGATAGGAATTGAAATAAAGTGTAATTACGGTTCGGGAACTATAACAAATGAATAACTACGAGTCACATGTTAAGGTGAACGTAGGTTATAGACAGAAGTCTGGTTCGCGACGCAATTGAGAGCGGACATGTTGGTGGATCGCTCTCGCTAGCTAGGTGTTTGACAATATACGATGATACATGCGTGTGAAAATGCAAGCAGGATTACTAAGGATTGTGGTGAATTACAAGGGGTGTGAGTGGAATAATATTGAGACGATATCAGAGTGTATGCATATGGAGGCGACAAGGATTATAATCATATGATCGTTTGAGTACAATTAAAGTGGGAGAAACATGAAGCGTGGCGGTCAATATTGGCATGATAAGTTGTAGGGGAATAGCTGTTAAATTAACTCGAGCACAGCAGCAGCAGCGTAGGATAAAAAAGTGTGTGATGCATTAACGGCTCATTGGTGATGGTGTCTATGATGGATAGCGGTGAATAAGTAAAAGGAGGAGTAATATAATATGTGAGTGTTAGCATACGCTGGTGATCTTCAAACCAAACAAGGGAAAAAGAACGAGTAGCATACATTATATGAATAAATATGTCGGGTTTACATTAGAATTAGGGTTAGGGGCGTGAAACGAATCCTCGCTTGGATTACGCGTTGTCGTTATGCAATAGAGAAGACATTGACTAGTGCAAATACGATTATCATAGAACCGGACAAGTAACCGTGGTGATTAGATACTCGAGAAACTAATGACAATGATCCTAGGTTCAATAACGAATCGGCGGTCGACGGGATGATAGATGAACGTACTCACAAAATCTAAGTCGGACGCGTAATATTCACTGGTCGTAAAGAGTTACTCCTTTCATCAATGAGATCGCGAGCGAGAATGCCTTTCCCGTCCCGATGATGCCACAGAGGAAAACTATAATGGGGTGTGTCTAAGGATACGAGATCATCGGATTCGTCGAGAAAAGCCTTCGTTCAGAAAGTAAGGGAAATTGGCGTTGCTGCTAATGGGTCAATCTCCGTATCGGTGGTTAGAAAAAGATGCTAGCCGCTCTCGAGGGAAAGTTGCTAGTGGGAGACGCCGCTCGTTGAAAAATAGGTCTCCCCTATTTTCCCGTAGTTGGGACAAAGACCGTTTGTCTGTTTGAAGGACTTTAGTTGACTAAATCTTAAGATTTATAACAGGCCCTCGGGCTAGCTGAACATGTACTGCGGAGACGCATCGACATCTGGCAATCATCTTACTCGAAGAATAGGGTCTGCGTGTGGCGAGCTACGGGACAGAGCCCGTTGGAATGTTTACTGTCGAGTGTTCCAACTATTTCCTTTTTAAAGAGAACTATAGAATTATTCCATGCCTTTGTTAGACAAAGCGTTCATCCCGTGACCGCGGCTACGTTTGGCGACTGACTGTCGCCTCGAGCCCAAGCTCATTATCACAACTCGCGAACAATTACAATCGGATTGAATAACTACAATTGTTCAATTACAGCTATAGTAGACTCTGGGTTGCAATGTTGCGGGATTATCCAAAATTCCAAAGGCTCCGGTGTTCTTTCATCTCCGATATATATTACACTCCGAAGACCTCGATAACCTTCTTGTACGCACGCTTGTTGTCAACCGACCCCACCAGATTCTTCTAACAGCTTCGAATCGTCTTTTGTCTCAACTGAGACCTGGACGCTCTCCGACGCTTACACACACATTCACATGTACAGTGTAAATGTATCGTCTACCTAACAGTAGTAAAATTTATTGTATGAATCCAAAATAGTGGCGGTTCAGAGTGCTATAATAAAAAAGATGTCGAGCGCTAATTTAGAAAGGTTTTTATGCTGAGGTTTTAGTCCTCCTGTAGGGATTATCGCCGGGTGTATATCAGAGGCGGCTATTCCGTTACTATCTGGTTATTGTTTCGATAGCTGTGGCATGCAGTATATTTTGTTCACCCTATTACTGCTTCTTAACATGTGACATTACTGAGCGTGTGACACTAGCACATCCGATACCAGGCGGGCCCGTCAGCCTCGCGGTAGACGCATCGGATTACGCCATAGGAGCAGTATTACATCAACGCGTGAACGACAAATGGCTGCCGCTAAGATTCGTTACAACATCCTTGACCTCCGCGCAGCAAAAAAATATAGAGCATATGACCGCGAACTTCTTGCTTTGTACACCGCAGTTAAACGTTTTAGATAAGCCGTAGGAGGGAGAAATTTCGCGATATAAACCGATTACAAACCCCTCATGTGCGCGTTCAATCAATATCTACACAAATGTTCGCCGCGACAATTTCGCCATCTTGACTACTTCGGACAGTTCACGACCGACATCCGATACATTAAAGGCTTGGACAATAATGTAACCGACGCTCTATCTGGCATCGAAGCGATAGGGAAATCTGTGGACCATAAAACTCTCGCCGCAGCGCAAGAAAACGACACCGAGCTACGCGACATCGTCAAGTCCGATACATCCGTATTACAATTAAAGAAGATACGTTTTCCTGATTACGGCGTATCAGGCGATTTTGTATGACCGTTTGTATCGAAATCCTTGCGGCACAGCGTATATAATTCGCTCAGGGACTTTCCCATCTTTGGATACGCGCTACGCAAAACATGGAGACGACGTGTTTCGTCCGATCGTCAATAAACAAAGATTGTCGAAACTGGGCACGACAATGCCTGGCAGCCTATGGTCCACGTACCGTCATTCCGGTCCTCAATAAACCTAAGGACCCACCATAAACCTTAAATTTTTAGTTTAATTGTTAGCACATATTTTCAAGTTAATGTGCTTATCCGGAAGGATTTTCTAATCCTATAAGTGTTTTCGGTTTATGGCTGGTTCTTAGAAAACTCGTCAGGTTTATTAGACTCTGTTAAACATTACGGAGAGAGCGGGTAGTCACCTAATGGGAAAAACGAATGTTTGTCTAACGACAAAGCTGGTTTTTTCCATGAACAAGTTCACCCATGAGCCACGTTGGTAGGAGGCTTCCTCCTCATACCTTTATGCATTAAGGTGGGTTATAATCAAGCGGCATCGCGGACCGTTACCCTCACTTTTCATAACGAAAAGTGTGAACAACGAATCCGCCTCCTTTGTTCAAAAAATACCTACAAACCGAGCTTCCCTCCATAATTACATGAGAGCGGAAGTTCAGTTAACTCTCCATTCTAACATACTCAACACCTCAAGACTTCCTCTACGACAACATATCTACTAGGACTCGAGCTCTGTCTTCAGATCAGTCATCGTCTCTACACTGATTCTCTCATCTAAGAGCAATCCATTTATTCTTCACTTACCTCTTACGTATCGGCGTTACTATCTTGTGTAAAGTTGTTGGAAATACATATTTTATAACCCTGTTAATCGCAGCGTTATATCACCTCAACCACCCCTAATATATCAACGGGAATCAGGGGATCGATTTGTTCGCGGCGTCGATTATTACAATCGTAACGGGAATTTACGACTTCCGTGGCGAATTTCCTAGCGGAAGCGTCTCCCCGCGACTGGTCGAAAATACAGTATGCTTATGCGAATTTCAAGAAAATTGCAATGGGTTACAATGGATTACAAAGGGAGAGGGAAGTGCAATGAATTATTACGATAAATTGTAAGGGGTGTGAAGTGGGATGAGATGATAGGAGAATTGGTGTGAGTGGAATAGTATTAAGTGAATATCAGGGTGTATGTTACAAGGGAGTCGACGTGGATTATGATCGAGTGAGTAAGTTACAATATGTTTGGGTATAATTAAATGGTAATATCCTAGGTGAACAAAAATAAATGGAATAATTGGAGGATCTAATGTTAAATGTGAGAGAAACAAGAAGTGTAATGCTCGATAATCATGGCGTGATGAGTCATAGGTGAACAATAACAAAGAACATAAAGCAATAAATTATTGAACTATTGAATTAAAATATGAAGAGGAGTTGGTAAAGTCGAATATCTATAGAAAATGCAATTACGAATTTCAATTTAAATGATAAAACTTTAAAAGGAAATAAAATTAGAATTCAATTAGAAGAAGCCAGAGTTAAATAAAATATAATAAAGAGTGGTAATATAATGGAGGAGTATTCTACGTAATATAATTGAAGAGCTATATAAATATAAAGTTTCAAGAAGAAATTTATTTTCAATCTTAAGTAATTTAAATACAATAGCTTAGGATAAATATATTTGGAACTTTAATGACTCATCAGATAAAGTCAGTTCATAATGGAAAACAGTGGAAGAATTAGAAAGTGGTAGTATATATCGTTGATTTTCAAAACTAAAAAGGAAAGGAATTAGTAGGAAACAGTAAATAATTTAAAAAGTAATAAATTAATGTATATAACGTATTCGTAAATGTTTAATATGCGTGAGTACGTTGTTGTAGATAATTCGAAAGGACGTTGGTTGTTCGCATTTATTGACGAGTTATTATAGCTCCATAACTACAAATTAATTAATTAATTACAAACTACTAAATTAATGGTTAGGGCAAGAATTGACACAATTCGAATTTTTTACATTAAGCTACGTTATATGGGATAGAATATAGAAAATCAAAAAATGTAACTAAATAAAGTTTAGCTAAATAAAAAGTGAAAGATTAAAAACGCCTTTAATAACAATAACTCATCACGCTAAGCCTGTTTATCGTGTTTTGTTTTTGTTTTAGTCGTTATTTATTTTACTTTTAACTGAATAACGAGAATGGTTTTGTATTAATTGACAACGCAACAGTATTTAATATTGGCTTCGAGATGATAATTAATATAATAGATTTAAATGTTGTAAGATTATGAAGTATGATAGAGAATGCAATTGCACACGATGGAACACAATAGTACACTAACACTACCCTTTGGGTGGCTTCGACACGGTTAATACCTGCTGGATTGGCACATGAATATCAGTAGATCGATGAATTGAAGAAAGTACATGTGGGTGGTAGCACTCATTGGGACACGGTGGGGTTTTCTTGTCACTGGGGTCAACTGTGAGTTGATGGGATAGGGGAAATGCAAATGCAAATGCTTATATGCAGTGGAGTGTAGGAAGTAGGGATCACATAATAGCTTGAACGACGTGATGAGACGCGCACGTGTCGCACGGTTGCCATATTGGTAAGCGGGCCCCTTCTTTAGGGGCTTTATGATACATGAAGGAGTGGTGCCATCTACATGCATGAAGTAAAGTATTATTCAATATGAAATGGTATATGTCAATCTGGCTAAGTGGGTCACCTGGTAGCAATGGTTAATTAGGAAAGCTTAGTAACAAATACCGAGGGACATCTATGCAGTAGGGCTCGATGTACGCTGTTACGGTGGAAACCTCATGTACCTCCGAATTAAAAAGGGTTTACCCTCCGACGGGCAAGAAAAATCATAATTATTGCCGGAATGAAACAGTTGATGAAGTTAGAAGAGGAGGTGATGACGACGAGAAGAAGAACTCGAGCAGTGGCGTGAGGGAGCTGAAGACGCGGTACAGTGGGTTCAGGGTTGCGGAAAAGAAAGAGAGCCAGACGAGGAAACTGATTCGAGCCCTTGTCGTGAAGCTTTTCTTAACGAGGCCGAGGGGAAATAAGTAGAATCCACGGGAGTATTAGTGTTTGACGAGGCTTGATCACGAAGGAAGGCGCTACTGGATGCCGGAGCTGAGATGAACCGGAATAAAGCGGTTGTGGGTGGCACGCAGACTTGATGGTAAAGAAATTGAAGATTGCAAAATTGCGTGTTGAACAGTGTTATCAGCTGAGCACGAAGAAATTCGTTTTCTCTTGAAAATGAAGCTTTATACGGAAGATTTTATTCCACATTTTCTCTTATTTTGCGTAAAATAATAACTGCATCTGCTTAATCGGTAACTAACCAAATTTATATGTTTCAAACAGATTTCCAAGATCAATTTTCTCGAAAACAAAGCCTGTTATTCTGTCTTTCTTGTTTTCTTCGTACCAAAACTGTTTTCGTTTGTTCATAATTACTTGACCCGGACCTTATGTTTCACATATTCTAACATCACTCTATTCATATAAAAATTCGTAGTATAATAATCGTTATTTTCGATATTAAAATTATTATTAAATATTCGTTTAATTAATCTTAAAATTCTGATACAATTATGAAAAGCTATCAAAAGAATGATGTCTAGATTTTACAAGCATGCCACAAAATATATGTCGGGTTTACATTGGAATTAGGGTTAGGGGCGTGAAACGAATCTTCGTTTGGGTTACACGTTGTCGTTATGCAATAGAGAAGACATTGACTAGTGCAAATACGATTATCATAGAACCGGACAAGTAACCGTGGTGATTAGATACTCGAGAAACTAATGACAATGATCCTAGGTTCAATAACGAATCGGCGGTCGACGGGATGATAGATGAACGTACTCACTAAATCTAAGTCGGACGCGTAATATTCACTGGTCGTAAAGGGTTACTCCTTTCGTCGATGAGATCGCGAGAGAGAATGACTTTCCCGTCCCGATGATGCCACAGAGGAAAACTACGTGGGGTGTGTCTGAGGACAGGAGATCATCGGATTCGTCAAGGAAAGACTTCGTTCAGAAAGTGAGGGAATTTGGCGTTGCTGCTAATTGGTCAATCTCCATATCGGTGGTTAGAAAAAGATGCTAGCCGCCCTCGAGGGAAGGTTGCTAGTGGGAGACGCCGTTCGTTGAAAATAGGTCTCTCCTATTTTCCCGTAGCTGGGACAATGACTGTTTGTTTGAAGGACTTTAGTCAACTAATTCCTAAGATTTATGACGGGCCCTCAGGCTAGCTGAACATGTACTGCGGAGACGCATCGACATCTGGCAATCATCTTGCACGAAGAATAGGGTCTGCGTGTGGCGAGCCACGGGACAGAAACCGTTGGAATGTTTACTGTCGCGTGCCGCCACGAATATTTCTTTTAAGGAGAGCTATAGAATTACTCCATACCTTTGTTAGACAAAGTGTTCATCCCGTGACCGCGGCTACGTTCGGCGACTGGCTGTCGCCTCTAGTCCAAGCTCATTATCACAACTCGCGAACAATTACAATGGAATTGAATAACTACAATTGTTTAATTGTAGCTATAGTAGACTCTAGATTACAATGTTGCGGGATTATCCAAAATTCTAAAGGTGTTCCACAGAGGTGTCGTTGTACAGAACTCTGGTGGTGCTTGGTGACGATTCAGCAAACACAGCGCGGAGTTTTGAGGGTTTGATCCTTTCCCTGATTGAATCGTGATGTGGCAGGTAGTAGCTGTTGTCTGAGGGATGATCTGCCTTGGAAATGTGAACGATGTCTGTAGTGGGTTGGGAGACTGGCCTCCCCCCGATGACCCGCCCGAATCGCATTCTCTTGGTGATGATCTTTGGTAGAGAAGAAGCGTTGGGCGTCGTGCTTGGGACGCCGTGGCAGCCAAGAGTGGCTTCAGGGAGAAGTCTGTGGTACGCGACTTGTTCGATGTGGCGCTCTGTGAAACCAGTAGAGAATCTTTGAGATCAGATGGAATGTTATGTAAATTACCGATGCCATTTGAGTGATTAGTCATGGTGGTAATAATGCGTAAATCATTCTGATTAGGCCCAATTGCAGGTGTGGCGCATCTCTGAGGTGGCGAAGTTGGAGTCGTTACGTTAGGTCTCGGAGAGTAACTGTCCGATGCCATGTTTCTAATCCTGGGTGGTACAGGTGACGTGATGTAAGATAGATCATTGAACGCCGATACGTTGTGTTGGACGCTCATCGTGGAAGTATTGCCCGAGGAAGAACTGCCCCTGGACGGTTTGATCATAATGGATTTCGAAACCTTTACAGTACGTTCCGACTCAATGTTGACTTTGCTGTCCTGGATGGGACGCAACCCGTTGCTTTCTAGGTTGTGAACTACGGTTAAAGAATTATGAACGTTCTGTAACAGATTAGGAGAGATTAGGTTTTGAAACGAGTTGTCGCCTGGTGAGACCTTCTCTTTCTTCAGGTCCAAAGGCTCGTTAAAGTTTGTCAAATTCAAGGTGATTTGTGGCGTTGGGTGAGACGATCGAGATAATGCGGACGCGAACTTGGTTGTCGTCAAGTCGCGTGTGGGTAATGAACTGCGGGTGTCATGCAATGAGCTCCGTCCCTTGGCTCGCTCAATTATATCGATGGCGCGTCCTTTACAGTCCAGAAATTCATATTTAATGTCTAGTCGTTCCTGTACTGTCTGACCCTTGTCTATCCCGTCTAAGTCGCATTGATGTTTTTTACATATTGCGTATTCGACTTCCAAGTCTTCTAACATAAATTGAACTGTGTTTAGTGATCCCTTTGCCTCATAATTATCAAGGATCGTTCGAAATCTCGCCACTTCCTGTTTGGATACCTCCCGCTCCAGCTTCAATTGTTTTATGCGTGCTTCCTGGTTAGGGGCCATGGTGGCTTGGCGCACGATAGCTCTGATAATTTACGTAGGTTCGGCGTCCGAGGTGCTTCGCGACTACCAAGTGTGCGACTTATCTTAGTCGTGATAGGCTTGCCTCGGCTGTTCGTGAACGCCGGTTACGGTGCAACGGGATGTTACATCGTGTACCTTGTGGTGAAGGTGATTCCTTCCCGATGGTGACACTCCGTTGATTGTAGCTCGTGGATTCTGATATCCTCCGGACTGATGCTTCCTCCAATGGCACCGAATCCGGCTGATATTTTGCGTAGGTTTTGCGTCCGAGTTGCTTCGCGACTAACAAGTGTGCGACTTGTCTTAGTCGTAATAGACTTGCCTCGGCTGTCCGTGAACGCAGGTTACGGTGTGACGGGATGTTGCGGAAATATTTCAAAGATATATAACAAATACAGAAAGTTGATAGGAATCGCATTCAAAGATAATGGTTTATATGAAATAAGTAGTTACATTGAAAGGCAATAATCTCACGCTAAAATTGTGGGAAAAATGACAAATAAAGAAAAATATCACAGGATCTTGGGGCATATAAACTTTAATTATTTAGATACAATGTGTAGGAAAAAAAATAGTTGAGGGAATGCCAGAAAATTTTGAACAAGTAAAATTAAAATGTGGTACATGTATCCAAAATAAAATGCACAATTTACCCTTCCAAAACAACAGTAGTAGAGCACGAGAGATTTTAGAATTAGTACATACCGATTTAAATGGACCTCATAAAAATACCAGGTTTGATGGATCCAAATATTTCTTAACATTTATAGATGACTACAGTAAATGCGCATTGATTTATACTTTGAGATCAAAAGATGAAGTTTACAATTGTTTTCTTGATTACATAAACAAAGTTGAAAATCTTACTGGAAAGAAGATAAAGAGATTAAGATGCGATAATAGAAAAGAATATATGAACAAAAACATGTACAATCTAACTAGGGCAAAGGGAATTGTCGTAGAACCATGCCCACCTTATGTTCACGAATTAAATGGAACAGCTGAGCGCTACAATAGAACAATTATGAATTCCGCTAGATGCTTATTATATGATTCAAAGCTGAATATTAAATATTGGCCGGAAATAATTAGAGCTGTGGCGCAATTAAAAAATAGAACCATTACGAACACGTATGAAAATAAAACACCATTTGAAATATTTTTTAAAAGGAAACCGAATATAAATAATTTAAGATTGTACGGAAGTAGAGTTTTCGTAAGAATGCCTGAAATTAAAAGAAATTCGAAATGGGACAAAAAAGCAGATACTGGGATACTTGTAGGTTATGAAAACAATGGATATAGGATCCTAGTTAATAATAAAATTATAATTGCAAGACACGTAGAATTTATAGGTGAAGATGATAATTTAGTAGGATTTCAAGGAGAAGATGGACCAAACAATGAAACAGAAAAGGATTTAAACGAAAAGGTCGAGCAGGCCACAATAAAAGAGGAGAGAAATTTAAGTAACGAATCAGAAAGTAAACTTGAGAACACAGAAAATAATTTGGGACGGTCAGAACGGGAAAGAAAGAAACCTCAAAGATATGGCCAAGCGAGCTCATATTTCATTTATGTGAATGTAGTTAGCGCAGGCAGTCCTCAAACCTATGAAGAAGCTTTAAGTGGAGATGACAGCATTTCATGGAAATGGATGTAGAAACAGCATTCCTAAACGGAACTATAGAAACGGAAGTATCTGTAAAACAACCTATAGGTTACGACGATAAAAGCGGGAGAGTATGTAAATTATCAAAAGCGTTATATGGATTGCGTGAAAGTTCAAGAGCTTGGTATGAATGTTTCGACAAGTATATAAAAAGATTAGGATTTCAAAGAAGTAAGAGTGATTATTGTCTGTATATGAAGTATGAGAGCGATGATTTTATATATTTAATTCTATTCGTAGACGACTTATTAGTATGTGGAAAAAACAAAAGAAAAATCGATGAGATTAAAAACAAATTGTCAAACCAATTTGCGATGAAGGACTTAGGTGAAGTAAAGACTTACTTAGGAATAAACATTGAGTACGATAATAAGAAGTGTGAGATGAAATTGGATCAGAGTAGTTATATAGTCATTAGCAAGGCAATATAATATAGAAAATAGTAAACTATATTTTATACCAATGGAACAAATCTTAAGTTTAGAACCCGCACAATCAGCTTCAGACAATATAAGATATAGAAATCTCGTAGAAGCTTTATTATATATTAGTTCTGGAACAAGATTAGACGTTAGCTATAGTGTAAACTATTTAAGTCGATTTCAAAACAGTTGCAACGAGACACACTATAGATATGCATTGAGAATTTTGAAGTGCTTATATTTAACTAGGAAATTAAAATTAACTTATAAAAAAAATTTGAATGCTGGAGTTACTGATTGTTTTGTTGATGCTGATTGGGCTGGAGATAAAGTAGATAGAAAATCCACTACGGGATTTATCATAAGATTTTTCGGAAACGCAATTTACTGGAAATCGAGAAAGCAAAGTAGCGTAACAAAATCATCAACAGCCGCCGAGTATGTAGCTTTATCGGAAGCTGTGAGCGAAATTAAATTTGTAAGAAAATTGTTGAAAGATTTTAAAATAACGATCGAGACACCAATAAAAATTTACGAAGATAATTCTGGAGGGATTGCGATATCAAAATTTGGAAACTTAACAAAAAATTCTAAGTACATTGAAGTTCACTTCCATTTTGGGAACGAAAGATACGACAATAAAAAGATTGACACTATAAAAAATAGATTCAGAAAATAATGTAGCTGATATTTTAACGAAGGCTCTAGGGAGGAACAAATTTGAAAATTTTAGATTATTTTTAAGAATAGTTTGATTGACTTATAAAAGGAAATGAATATGCAGCACAAAAAATTAAGGAGGTGTGTTGAGGTATGTATAATTTTCTGTGCTGGACTAGGTTAAATGCGTAGTAGAGATACTTCTATGTGAATATCAGTGTGTGGAAGTATGTGTGTCCGAAGCGTCTCGAAAACAAATGAATGTAAACTCTTCAGTCGGTTAAGAGTCGTCGAAGAGTCGGTTTACAGTCAGGTATAGAAGAAAATGCTGAGACGCGTGCAAGTGTGTATCGATGAATATATAAGGAATCGTCCATGAAATAAATATTTCATTATTTTAATATTAATCCTCAGTATAAATTTAGTGTTCCTATAACATTATTTCGGCCTCAAAGATCCACAATTTTCAACAAGTACGATAAAGATGGAGTTGACAAAACTAAAGCTAAAATAGTTAGATTTAACGTCGGTGATTTTATATTACGCAAAATTTTGATTTTGTAATAGCAGAGAATTTTGAGGGAGACAGATATTCTAAAAACGTTAGACGGCAAACACTCTTACAAGTACAGTCACGACAGGTTGATGAAAGTGCCAAATAGTCACATTCCTGCGGATTTGGACGTTGGTAGTAGCGGCGAGAACAGTGCCCAAAGCGATATGGGTACCCCGACCCCTGAGGGTCATTAACCCAATGCCACGAAGCTGAAGCGGTCGTGTACTCACATGCACTGCCAGCGACAGTGCCACGAAGCTGAAGCGGTCGTGCATTCGTACGCACTGCCAGCTGCAATGTTACGAATCTAAATCGGCCATATATTCGCACGCACTACCAGTGACAATGTAATAAAACTCTGTGCGGTCGTGCAATCTACAAAATCAAGATTCAACTGGGTACAAAATCGCAAATAGTCCATCATGCCATTACGATCCGACTGATAAATCACAGGACGCAACTAGCACTTTGAATACAAACTATAACGCTACAAATTCTCGTTCTCTTTCATTTTTCTGTTATCAAACCTCCGAACGAAATTTCATTGTTGGAATGGACCCTTGACTTATTTGGAACATTTAGTTGAACGGTAAATAATATGAGTTACGTCGAGTCTAATGTTGGAAAAACGCAATATTTTAGTTACACACGAGGACGTGTGATTGTCAGGATGGCCTTGTCGGAGATGAAAGGACATCGAAGCCTCCCCTTTGGAACTTCGGGATAATCCCCTAACACCGTAATCTAGATTCTACCATAGGCATAATTAAACAATTGTCGTCTTTCGATCCGATTTGTATTTGTTTGAGATTTGTGATAATGAGCTTGGGCTCGAGGGGACAGCCAGTCGCCGAACGTAGCCGCAGTCACGGGATGAACGCTTTGTCTAACAAAGGTATGGAGTAATTCTATAGCTTTCCTTAAAAGAAATATTTGTGGCGGCACGCGACAGTAAACATTCCAACGGTTTCTGTCCCGTGGCTCGCCACACGCAGACCCTATTCTTCGAGCAAGATGATTGCCAGATGTCGATGCGTCTCCACAGTACGTGATCAGCTAGCCTGAGGGCCCGTCATAAATCTTAGAATTTAGTTGACTAAAGTCCTTCAAACAAACAGTCTTTGTCCCAGCTACGGGAAGATAGGAGAGACTTATTTTTCAACGAACGGTGTCTCCCACTAGCAACTTTCCCGCGAGGGCGGCTAGCATCCTTTTCTAATCACCGATATGGAGATTGACCAATTAGCAGCAACGCCAAATTCCCTCACCTTCTGAACGAAGGATATCCTCGACGAATCCGATGATCTCGTGTCCTCAGACACACACCATCATAGTTTTCCTCTGCAGCATCATCGCGACGGAGAGTCATTCTCTCGTGAGGTCGTATTAGCAAGTTACTTAGAGTCTGTACGCTCGGTGGATATTCCACGGTTTCGCAAAGAGTCCGACTTATATTTTGTGAGCACGTACACCTATCATCCCGTTGACCGCGGATTCGTTATTGAACCTACGACCAACATCACTAGTATCGCGAGTGTCCAACCGCCGCGGTTGATTGTCGAGTCGGTAGCATCCATACTCGTATTAATAGACCGTACCTTCGTTATAACAAGACGATGGCCAATTCCAATGAAGATTCATCGAACGCCCACAACCTTATTCCTGACCCTTCTCCGACATGTTTAATTCGGTAGTATTCAGGAAGTATGTGCCAATTATCAACGAGTGTTGCATCAAAATATCTGAAACTACATGTATCGTTACAACGCACGACTTATCATCTATCAGAATATCTGTCGAAAATTCTTCGAGTGTACAATTTCTTCCGGACCCGATACCGCGAAATTCAACAATTTTCTGACTTAATCTGGACGCCCCAATTTTCACATACTGATCCGCTCTCATTAAAGTTAGTTCGCTACCGGTATCTATTAGCGCGCTCAATTCAAAATTTCCGATCTTAACGTCTTTACCACGCTTCGTCTGCAACGATTGCCACATACTAGAAACAACTTTATGGGACTCGCTCAGGTTGTCGCACTTCGATACGATGTGTCCGTACTCTCTACACTTAAAGCACTTAGATCCTCTCGACCTATTCGGGCACTCTGCACACTCATATTCTTCGCCGCCGCAATTGTAACATCTCGTCTTCCTCAATTCTGTAATGGATGTAGTACCGTATAGTGTAGACTTATTGTTTTCTTCATCTACTATTCCTTCTACAATATACTCCACTTTCGCCTCCTCCTCCATATCAACATGGCTGGCTATTTCAAGCATGCGGTACATATAAGCCAAGCATTTTTCGTCGCTTCTCTTTTTCGTATCTCTAAGTCTTTGATGTACTTGCCTACTATTAATCTTTTTAGAGAATTCTTTAATCAGCCCTCTCTTCAGCTCATGCCAAGTTCTAACATGGCACTCGAAACTCGCGAATATTCTACCTGATCCTTTCAGCAATCTCTTCGGATAAATCGCTTTCTGTCCCTCTGACCACATGCACATGTCTGCGATTTACGACACCCCCCAGGCCCCTCATTCATGATACCACAATAATGTACAAATTGCACCAATTCTTTTTAACCTGTTACATTACAACGTATTACAAGTTCTACAAAGCTATAGAAACATTAACTAATAGACTTTTATAGTGGCTTGTAGACTTATATTATAAATAACAATAATGTAAATTATACAAATATTAATTCATAATAACAATAAACTTTTTAATTTACTTTTTAATTTTAACTTAATTTTACTTTAAAGGAATATAAGCATAATTAAGAGAAATGTGCGCGTTTCTATAAGAATGTTTTAGTGAAGCTTTTATTCCTGTATGGAAACATTATTATAATATGATCTACAAAAACACATGCTTTGATGTGATAACGAATAATAAAATTGACAAAATAATTTAGATATGGAACTTAGTCAGCTTCGTTAATGATATATAGAACTTTCTATAAAAAACTCATTAAACGTATATTTATACAACTTTATTACCGACTTTAAAACATATTATATAGTTTCTAGTCTCCAAGCCTTACGAAGCAACATTGCTCGAACCGTTTATTGGACTGACTCCACAATCGTTCTACATTGGATCAACACATCACCCCACCCCCTCCAGTGGATTACATAATGGGCGACCTTCCAGCTGCACGGATAACAGAATCTCGGCCATTTACCAACGTCGGAATCGACTACTGCGGACCGTTTTACATCAAGGAACGAAAGGATCGCAACCGACGCAAAATCAAGGTATATGTAGCAATCTTTGTATGTCTTGCAGTTAAAGCAGTCCACGTCGAGTTGGTCAGCGATCTCACTAGCGAGGCCTTCATTGCTGCTCTGCGAAGATTCATCGCTCGCCGAGGATTCTGTGTGACAATTTACTCCGACAACGGTACCAACTTCGTTGGCGCCAACAATGAATTACGAGAGCTCCGAAATCTCCTGCAATCTGACGATCACAAGGCACAGGTCCAGTCCTTTTCAGCCGACCGACGGATCGAATGGCGCTTCATCCCTCCCAACTCACCTCACTTCGACGGGTTGTGGGAGGCTGCAGTGAAGTCTTTCAAACGACATCTCAGACGTGTCGTAGGTAACGAGCTTCGAAAACCTTAATACTCTCATCATTGAAATCGAGTCTATCTTCAACTCCCGCCCGCTGACTCCGATATCTTCAGACCCAAACGATCTCCTAGTTCTCACTCCCGGTCATTTCCTCATCGGAGATTCACTAACAAGTTTCCGAGAACGAGATTTCAGGGACACGCCATCCAATCGTCTCTCCTGCTGGCAGCATATTCAGAAACTCAAACAACATTTCTGGCGCCGGTGGAATCGAGAGTATCTAAACGGGCTACACATCCGAAACAAATGGAGCAAGGGCAGTCACGACATACGAGAAGGCACCATCGTCCTTCTCAGAGAAGACAACTTCCCCCCGATGCAATGGCCATTGGGCAGAATCATCAAGGCCCAACCCGGCGCAGACGGCATCATACGCACGGCTATCGTTCGAACGGCGACGAGTACCCTCGATCGGAGCATCAAGCGGATGGTACCACTACCGAGCAGAACGACTCCAGACGACTCCGAACCAATCAACAGCTCCGAAGTCTGACAAGAGATCCACCTGACAACATCACACCATATCACTTCATCGGTGCCCTCTCAACGGGGGGAGGATGTTACGTCGCGTAACGCTCTACCTAGCCCAGGCCACACACCGCGGGCAATATGGCAACCAGATGTCTTCGGATACTCACTGCGTACCCTCAATAGTCTCAAGTATCTTCCATAAATCTCAGGAATTTCCTAGTAGGGGTCCTTCAAACCAAACAAACGTCTGTGTCCGAAGAATTTCTAAAGACCATTGTCTACTACGGCTAGACAAGGGAAAGTCGGTTTTTCTCTCGTATGATACAACTTTCCTCCCACGAACCACTTTCTCTCGAGAGCGGTTAAGACCCTTCGTTTAACCAATTAACAACGAAGCCTATTTCCCTCATTCTCTTAACTAAAATCATCACCAACAAATCCGATGGTCCCGTGCGCTAGACACACCCATCCTTAGCTTTCCTTTGCCACCGCATCGTTTCCGAACATCACTGATTGTACATCCTTCGAACGGTCAACATCCTTTAACCGGGTATACACACTCCTAAATCAGTCACTCATTCATCTCGTACATACGCACCAGCGTAATTGCCTTCGTTATAAGTTGTTAGAATAAACGGTGAAATATAACTTACTATACTGTGTCATATTCATTCAATCACCTCTGTTATCTTAACCGAAACAGGGGAACGACTAATTCGCGGCGTCGATTAACCGAATCGTAGCGAGAATTTACGCCTCTCGCTGACGCATTTTCCTCGCGACCGCGTCTCTCCGCGAACGGTCGTAACAATATCATACGTAAAGGTGTAACTATTTAGTGTATTAAGATATTGGAAATATGAATTTTATGACCCTGTCAATCGCTATATTATACCATATCATCAATTACCCCTATTATCCCACAAGAAATAAGAGGATCGATCTGTTCGTGGTGTCGATTCTTATAATCGTAATGAGAATTTACGACTCTCGTTGACGCGCTTCCTCGCGATCGCGTCTCCTCGCTGGTCCTCGCTGGTCCTTCGAGCTGGATCACGTGCCACTGAAAAGTGCACTTACCAGTGACCATACAGTGTCACGTGAAATCAACATTTTATCGACATAATCACCTAATCACACGAGTAGCCATCGGAAAGGAACTCCTCCCTCGCTAAGCATATGCGCGACCCCACGCCGCACAATAACGAAAGGCAACCGATTCCCGGACCAACGTCCAGTTCTTCAAGATAAGCTCGCTCAATCTATTAAACTAACACATGGCCCACGCTGAACAGATCAGTATATTGCGGCGGAGACGAAGCGCCTTAAGGAAAATTTAAAAAGACATAATGCTATTCAAGGGATTTGTGGCGGATCGGTACCAACAGGACGCCAACAGGTCGAGGCATCAACACGGTCGTAACACCTCTAAGGCGATCCGGGTACCAACCGTCAACACCAGAGGGCCGCTACGACGACAACGAGTCTGTCTATCTCGCTAGCGGTCGAATATACTCTACGTCTAAGGCAGAGACTACAGGGCATAGCCTTACTGACGAGTCCACCGGTAGTCCCGGGACGAAACGCTCAGTCCCTTTTCACACGGCAGTGCCATAACACTGCCAAAATGACTGCAAGCCTGGATTCATGAGCATGAAGAGATCGTTGATCTCATTGATCCTACGGCTGCTCGAAATATATCAAGTAAATCTAGTTATTTTTCTCAATTCGATTAGTCGAAGTTGGAATTAGATGTACAAAATAATTTTTAAGCAACGCAACCTATAGTCGCTATTAATTCAAAAATAGCAGCTATAAAGCGGAAAGATCGTGAATTTAAGACTACGTCTGATGGCCGTCTTATTGTCACAGTAGAAAAAGATGAACCAGAACGCAAGAGAAAGAAGAAATCTGCACTTTTGTGCAGTGATTCAGAAGACGATTGTGGTAAGAATTGGGGTTAGATTTGGGGTTAGGAATTGTAGAATGTTACGTTTTGTCTGGCTCGTTTTGGTCGCGTTGCCGTTAATTTTTGAATTTAGACTAAATTGTAGTATTGTCTGTTATATAATGCGATTTGAAATTAAACTCCACGTTTCGGCTAACCTGCTATGCGCAGGAGTGCTAGCACGGGAGAGGATTAAAGTTGGTGAAAATAAATGTTCGCTTAATCCTGCTATATTATTAGACAAATATTCTTCACAAAAAATGTTTATTCGTATTCTAATTGGATATTGACAGAATAGTCGTTGAAATTTCGAATGCTCGGAGTTACAATCGTTCGCAGTACGTTTCGCTCTTATTAATTACAAGATTTTAATTTCGATAGATTTTCGATAGTTTACAAATTGACAAATACAAACACGTCGATTAACAAGACTAATAAGAATTGGAAACTAATAAAACAAAGAACTAAAAGCTAAAGAACTAAAGGACTAGAGAATCTAAAAGCTGAGAGCAAGAACTAAGAGCTAAAGGAATTAAGAGCTGAAAACTAAGGAACTGAAGAATTAAAAAAACAAAGGAATTGAGAAATTAAGAGCTAGAGGAATTAAGAATTAATCGCTATGAACAAGAAATTACTTGCCAGGAAATGAGAACTAATCGCCAAGAACCAAGGAATTAATCATCAAGAACTGAGGAACTAATCACACAAAACTGAGGAATTAACTACTCTAAAACTAAGGAATTATTACCGCTTCTTCTATGCCGCTACGCTTATTTATATTTAGGTCTACCGTGGGGGGGTTGTCATGTGACGGGTTATTCCGTGGGGGTTGTGAGGTTCGAATTTGGTTTATACAAATTGTTAAAATTTATTTAAATTTCAAATTGGAACGCTCACTCGCGCTATTGATAGTTTTAGCCTACGTTACGGCGCGTGCGCAGCGCGGGACGTGACAAGAAAAATGTAAAGTAATTCAAAGAAACAAGTGAACGAAGCCAATGAATTTTTATGTTACATGATCAGAAGATGATGTTCAGTCTGTAGCCATGTCGCAAGCAATGGATAAAAAACGTAAATATAACGATAGTTATAATAACGTCAGCGTAAGGAGTGGATCCACATTAAAGTATCGAGGTATAATAGTAATATATAACCTATAGTAAATTTTGGTCTGTTGTTTAATAACAATTTTGGTATCCGTAGCAGGAGGGTCTGGAATACATCGACCATTGAAAAAATCAAGAACAGAATGTATACCAGGAGCGGAATATAAAGCATCAAAGGCTGGAGGTGATGTTAAAAGGAAAGGAAAACCAAATCCATATGCTTATGTACCTTTGTCAAGAGCAGCATTAAACAAAAGGTAAATAATGATACCATGAATTTTGATTTAAATCGAAGATACGCATTGAATTGATTCATTTTTATCTTTAGAAAAAAGAAGAAAAATGCGAGTAAATGTTTATAACTTTATAACTATGAGAAAACTCGAAGCAGCCCGAGCGCAACTGCATATACGAGGCTGCGAAAAGTATCTGTTATAACTCAATTAAGAGCGAGTATCATCAATGTATTGGGTTTAGATTTGGGTCAGATTTTTCAATGCAACAGTAGCAAGGTGACCCTGGCAACGCTTGCACGAAATAACAACTATAATTTTATTTCATAAAATAACAAATCGGAAGTTATATCTGGTTCTTCGCACACGATAAAAATTTTATTACGGAATTGTGTCGGTAAAATATGTGAAACCGAAGAATCAATGAAAACGTAAGATTAGATTTAATTATTATTTTTCATATCTATAATTTATATTTCATCATTTATATCATACTTTTAGATATAAGGACACTATCAATCAGATAACTTTTATGATCCATCAAGCATTAGGTTATCAATATTTGGAAGCTTGGTATCATATTCTTCATTTAATAGCCCTACTGTTTCAGGTAATATCGATTTTCTGCTTCTTACCCATTTGTCAATGTTGTACATTTCAACGTTTCCTTTTATTACAGGCAACTGGTAAAGCGAGAAGTCCGCAATTAATAGAGATATTAAAAAGTCTTGCTGAGTAACGTGATTCTTACAATTTTGCGTGGAAAAATGACGCTGAGTACGCTATTGGGGCTGCGATAAGAGTGCTAGGACCGGAGACAGTATTAAATTTGATTCCATTGAAGGCAAGTAATTCTATATGAACCGGATTATGCTTAGAAAAAAAAAACTTTATTTTATAATTACAGTAATATAAATCTCTATTCTATAGGTATCAGACAATGCGATTAATTTAAAAATAACTTGGCTACTACCATTATTGAAAGATTGTGTGCTAGGTGGGTCACATACTTTCTTCACGGAAGCATTGCTACCTATCGTTGCATTGTGCGAGTAAGTATTGTAATCTATCTTTATTATAAGAGTATAAATTATCTTATATTGATATTTTGAATGATAATTATACTCAATTTTAGAAAAAAAGCAACCGAACACCTGTACGCAGGAAAACTTACGAATTTCTCGTTTACCAAGTCTGGGCTATTTTACCAAGTATATGCAACAACGCTACTGATGTGAAAGATAATTTCAAGGTATATAACAGAAATAAATATAAAAGATATAGTATCAAGTATCCATGAGATAACTTTTATCTTGTTTAGAATATATCTAAACTGTTAGGAACAAATTTAAATGAAAGAAAGAATTTAAGGACGTCGATAACGTCTGCCTTACGAAGATTAATAACGAAAGCAGTCGAAGGCGACAAAAAAGAAGATATACACGAACTAGCTAGATTTGCAAAGAATTATTTACCATTGTTTTTAAATCTATACACTACTAAGCCACTTGGAACTGAGGAAGAAGGACAACGCTTCGCCACGTTTGATACGATAAGAGTAATTTGTGAATAGAAGGAGTAATTTCCTTTAAAGGGATTAACTAATATTTTGTACAATTACAGGTGTATCTTACAATTACGGATAAAGAATTGGTACACGAATTATTCGATCGTGCGTTATTTAAGTTGAAAGAACCTGATATCGACGATTTTTTCAAAGAAAGTATTCACGATATAATAAGATTATTTATTAATCATACTGACATTAATAGATTAAGGACGTTTTACGATATGTGTGTACCACTTCTTAAAGAAATTTCTAAAACCAAGGAACAGAAGAAAGCGTATAGGTAACTTTTTAATATATTTGGAATTAAATATTTTAACTATCTTTTCTGCAAAAACAAAAATTATTTTTTATTTGTATGTTCTTTCAGGTTTTTAGAAGAGATATGTGGCAGTGAGAAGGAAACGTGTAAAGAGTTTGTAGTTCAATACAGACGCGAGATACAAAAATGATTAATAATAATAATCCTCTGCTACTGAAGTCGCAAAGCCAAGCAGAGGAGTATGTGCTAATTTTACAAACGTTGTTCTATAATATCAATTTCTTATGAAAATTTTAACAAATAAGCCTTACTCATTTTTTAATTAGGTACGATTAAGATGCTTAATTCATCTCATAAAAATTCATTCACAACTTGAGAAAACTAAGTTCTTCGAAGCCATTGTGCCCGAAGCAATAATGAGTTTAAAAGAGTTAAATGCGAAATGTCGAACTTCTGCATATCAACTTTTAAACATTATTGCCGAGAAATTTTTAGGAAATCCTACACATCTTAAAGATTATGTTAATATGCTCATGGTTGGTTTGAGTGGTGCGATAGAAAATATACAAAAGTATTGTACCGCATCCTTGCTGGCACTTTCTTCTATCACTTATCATTACAACGGTACAGTTTATTTCAAACTAAAGTCAAAATAAATATTTCGTATAAAAATAAATTACAAGTCTGACAAGAGAAATTGCAGAAGCTGCATTGTCATATATCAAAATATATATTACTGTGATGCCATCTCATATTACTGCCTCGAATTTAAAATTGTTGGTTAGTAACAAAGGCGTTTAATTAATAATAATAACAGGTAGTAACAAAATCCCGTATATCTCCATAAAAAAACGAATAAGTGAATTTGCAGATAGGCGCTTTATGTGCAATGAACGATGACTGCCATACGCATTTCAGACAAAAAGTACGATATTCTGGTAAAGTTAATAAGAGAATACGGAATGGAAACAATTTTTGGCATGATTCCAGCTTCCAATGCGATGTTACGTAAGAGATTAAAAAATATGAATAAGGCAGAAGAAGCGAAGAAAAAGAAAAAAGAATTGAGGAAATTGAAAAAACAAGAAAATGACGAGGATGCTGAATTCAATGCAAAGAGAAAACCTAAAAGGTAACTTTGTATTTTCCTTTAAACGGAATTTTTCTTAAACCGAAACAACTCTACAATCTTTATCAAAATTCAGTATAGAAGAAATATTGGCGGATAGCGATGATGAGTTCGATGAAGATATGGGCAATGAAGAGTCAAGGAAAAGGAAGAAAAGAACATCGCGAAAGGAAGCCTGGATTCATGAGAATGAAGAGATCGTTGATCTCGTTGATCCTGCGGCTGCTCGAAATATATCAAGTAAGTCTAGATATTTTTCAAAATTCGATTAGTCGAAGTTGGAATTAGATTTACAAAATACTTTTTTAGCAACGCAACCTATAGTCGCTATTAGTTCAAAAATAGCAGCTATAAAACGGAAAGATCGTGAATTTAAGATTACGTCTGATGGCCGTCTTACTATCACAGTAAATAATGAGAAAGATAATGAACCAGAACCCAAGAGAAAGAAGAAATCTGCGCTTTTGTTGCACAGTGATTCAGAAGACGATTATTCAGAAGACGAATTGGGGTTAGATTGGGGTTAGGAATTGTAGAAAAATGTAAAGTAATTCAAAGAAACAAGTGAACGAAGCCAATGAATTTTTATGTTACATGATCAGAAGATGATGTTCAGTCTGTAGCCATGTCGCAAGCAATGGATAAAAAACGTAAATATAGCGATAGTTATGATAACGTTAGCGTAAGGAGTGGATCCACATTGAAGTATCAATGTATAATAGTAATATATAACCTATAGTAAATTTTTAATAATTATATTAAATTGACATTGAGATGGATTCCTCTAGCCTAGACTGTGTAGCTATGTATATTAATAATAATTTACTTCTCTAGATTAAGTGACTTGTACTTATAAAGATGGCTACGTTAAGTGGTTTGTATTTTTATATCATAAGTAATTGAGTGGAACTCAACTGTTTCTGTGAAGCAGAGTGTATACTGCGAAGGAGGTGGCGATACCTGAAAGAGGTAAAAACGAGTATTATGGGGATAGGTTGCTACCTTACTTTTATTAAGTTAATATGAAATGGTGCCTTATAAGGTTAGCTGGTAGCTATTTAATACGTGATGGGTTTTTTACAACGATTGTGTTACGTCGTGCGACATTCTTTCTAGAACAGGCCACACACCGCGGACAGGATGGCAACCAGATGTCCGCACGCCTTCACTGCGTACCTTCAATAGTCTTAAGAGCCGATCATAAATCTTAGAGGAATTTCTAAGGTCCTTCAGACCGAACCAAACATCTGCACTAAGTCACTGTCTAAAGGTTATTGTTTACTACGGAAAGATAGGAGAAGTTCGTCTTTCTCATGTACGATGTTTTACACTAGCAACTTTCTCTCGGGGCGGTTAACACCCTTCCTCCACTCTTCCACCACCAATCCAGAAAATTAACCTATTACCAGAGAAGTCCTTCCCTCACTCTCCCAACAAGAACTTGGTCTTAACAAATCATCTTTTCTCGCATCATTAGACGCACCCATCGCAAGTGTCCTCCGCTGCATCATCGTTACAGAAAGTTAGTCTTTATACGTTTTTTGAACCTTCAACATCTAAGCGTGCGTCGCGTACAACACCTCGTTACTCTAGCTATCAATCGAATTAATTGTACATTTCTAGTCAAGAAGTTGTTGGAATAAACATTAATTGTATTCGTTAATTCAGTGTAAAATCAATTTAACCACCCCTATTATCGCAAACGAAATCAGGGGATCGATCATTTCGTGGCGTCGATTATCCAATCGTAATGGGAATTTACGACTCCCGTTGACGTACTTTCTCGCGATCGGGTCTCCCCGCGAATGGTCGAAACAGATTGATTACTGCTAAGTGTTTTGTATTCTTATTTACTATAA
>NW_022884927.1:0-16388 GCF_011952205.1 Bombus bifarius | reverse complement strand
CGCTCAGGTTGTCGCACTTCGATACGATGTGTCCGTACTCTCTACACTTAAAGCACTTAGATCCTCTCGACCTATTCGGGCACTCTGCACACTCATATTCTTCGCCGCCGCAATTGTAACATCTCGTCTTCCTCAATTCTGTAATGGATGTAGTACCGTATAGTGTAGACTTATTGTTTTCTTCATCTACTATTCCTTCTACAATATACTCCACTTTCGCCTCCTCCTCCATATCAACATGGCTGGCTATTTCAAGCATGCGGTACATATAAGCCAAGCATTTTTCGTCGCTTCTCTTTTTCGTATCTCTAAGTCTTTGATGTACTTGCCTACTATTAATCTTTTTAGAGAATTCTTTAATCAGCCCTCTCTTCAGCTCATGCCAAGTTCTAACATGGCACTCGAAACTCGCGAATATTCTACCTGATCCTTTCAGCAATCTCTTCGGATAAATCGCTTTCTGTCCCTCTGACCACATGCACATGTCTGCGATTTACGACACCCCCCAGGCCCCTCATTCATGATACCACAATAATGTACAAATTGCACCAATTCTTTTTAACCTGTTACATTACAACGTATTACAAGTTCTACAAAGCTATAGAAACATTAACTAATAGACTTTTATAGTGGCTTGTAGACTTATATTATAAATAACAATAATGTAAATTATACAAATATTAATTCATAATAACAATAAACTTTTTAATTTACTTTTTAATTTTAACTTAATTTTACTTTAAAGGAATATAAGCATAATTAAGAGAAATGTGCGCGTTTCTATAAGAATGTTTTAGTGAAGCTTTTATTCCTGTATGGAAACATTATTATAATATGATCTACAAAAACACATGCTTTGATGTGATAACGAATAATAAAATTGACAAAATAATTTAGATATGGAACTTAGTCAGCTTCGTTAATGATATATAGAACTTTCTATAAAAAACTCATTAAACGTATATTTATACAACTTTATTACCGACTTTAAAACATATTATATAGTTTCTAGTCTCCAAGCCTTACGAAGCAACATTGCTCGAACCGTTTATTGGACTGACTCCACAATCGTTCTACATTGGATCAACACATCACCCCACCCCCTCCAGTGGATTACATAATGGGCGACCTTCCAGCTGCACGGATAACAGAATCTCGGCCATTTACCAACGTCGGAATCGACTACTGCGGACCGTTTTACATCAAGGAACGAAAGGATCGCAACCGACGCAAAATCAAGGTATATGTAGCAATCTTTGTATGTCTTGCAGTTAAAGCAGTCCACGTCGAGTTGGTCAGCGATCTCACTAGCGAGGCCTTCATTGCTGCTCTGCGAAGATTCATCGCTCGCCGAGGATTCTGTGTGACAATTTACTCCGACAACGGTACCAACTTCGTTGGCGCCAACAATGAATTACGAGAGCTCCGAAATCTCCTGCAATCTGACGATCACAAGGCACAGGTCCAGTCCTTTTCAGCCGACCGACGGATCGAATGGCGCTTCATCCCTCCCAACTCACCTCACTTCGACGGGTTGTGGGAGGCTGCAGTGAAGTCTTTCAAACGACATCTCAGACGTGTCGTAGGTAACGAGCTTCGAAAACCTTAATACTCTCATCATTGAAATCGAGTCTATCTTCAACTCCCGCCCGCTGACTCCGATATCTTCAGACCCAAACGATCTCCTAGTTCTCACTCCCGGTCATTTCCTCATCGGAGATTCACTAACAAGTTTCCGAGAACGAGATTTCAGGGACACGCCATCCAATCGTCTCTCCTGCTGGCAGCATATTCAGAAACTCAAACAACATTTCTGGCGCCGGTGGAATCGAGAGTATCTAAACGGGCTACACATCCGAAACAAATGGAGCAAGGGCAGTCACGACATACGAGAAGGCACCATCGTCCTTCTCAGAGAAGACAACTTCCCCCCGATGCAATGGCCATTGGGCAGAATCATCAAGGCCCAACCCGGCGCAGACGGCATCATACGCACGGCTATCGTTCGAACGGCGACGAGTACCCTCGATCGGAGCATCAAGCGGATGGTACCACTACCGAGCAGAACGACTCCAGACGACTCCGAACCAATCAACAGCTCCGAAGTCTGACAAGAGATCCACCTGACAACATCACACCATATCACTTCATCGGTGCCCTCTCAACGGGGGGAGGATGTTACGTCGCGTAACGCTCTACCTAGCCCAGGCCACACACCGCGGGCAATATGGCAACCAGATGTCTTCGGATACTCACTGCGTACCCTCAATAGTCTCAAGTATCTTCCATAAATCTCAGGAATTTCCTAGTAGGGGTCCTTCAAACCAAACAAACGTCTGTGTCCGAAGAATTTCTAAAGACCATTGTCTACTACGGCTAGACAAGGGAAAGTCGGTTTTTCTCTCGTATGATACAACTTTCCTCCCACGAACCACTTTCTCTCGAGAGCGGTTAAGACCCTTCGTTTAACCAATTAACAACGAAGCCTATTTCCCTCATTCTCTTAACTAAAATCATCACCAACAAATCCGATGGTCCCGTGCGCTAGACACACCCATCCTTAGCTTTCCTTTGCCACCGCATCGTTTCCGAACATCACTGATTGTACATCCTTCGAACGGTCAACATCCTTTAACCGGGTATACACACTCCTAAATCAGTCACTCATTCATCTCGTACATACGCACCAGCGTAATTGCCTTCGTTATAAGTTGTTAGAATAAACGGTGAAATATAACTTACTATACTGTGTCATATTCATTCAATCACCTCTGTTATCTTAACCGAAACAGGGGAACGACTAATTCGCGGCGTCGATTAACCGAATCGTAGCGAGAATTTACGCCTCTCGCTGACGCATTTTCCTCGCGACCGCGTCTCTCCGCGAACGGTCGTAACAATATCATACGTAAAGGTGTAACTATTTAGTGTATTAAGATATTGGAAATATGAATTTTATGACCCTGTCAATCGCTATATTATACCATATCATCAATTACCCCTATTATCCCACAAGAAATAAGAGGATCGATCTGTTCGTGGTGTCGATTCTTATAATCGTAATGAGAATTTACGACTCTCGTTGACGCGCTTCCTCGCGATCGCGTCTCCTCGCTGGTCCTCGCTGGTCCTTCGAGCTGGATCACGTGCCACTGAAAAGTGCACTTACCAGTGACCATACAGTGTCACGTGAAATCAACATTTTATCGACATAATCACCTAATCACACGAGTAGCCATCGGAAAGGAACTCCTCCCTCGCTAAGCATATGCGCGACCCCACGCCGCACAATAACGAAAGGCAACCGATTCCCGGACCAACGTCCAGTTCTTCAAGATAAGCTCGCTCAATCTATTAAACTAACACATGGCCCACGCTGAACAGATCAGTATATTGCGGCGGAGACGAAGCGCCTTAAGGAAAATTTAAAAAGACATAATGCTATTCAAGGGATTTGTGGCGGATCGGTACCAACAGGACGCCAACAGGTCGAGGCATCAACACGGTCGTAACACCTCTAAGGCGATCCGGGTACCAACCGTCAACACCAGAGGGCCGCTACGACGACAACGAGTCTGTCTATCTCGCTAGCGGTCGAATATACTCTACGTCTAAGGCAGAGACTACAGGGCATAGCCTTACTGACGAGTCCACCGGTAGTCCCGGGACGAAACGCTCAGTCCCTTTTCACACGGCAGTGCCATAACACTGCCAAAATGACTGCAAGCCTGGATTCATGAGCATGAAGAGATCGTTGATCTCATTGATCCTACGGCTGCTCGAAATATATCAAGTAAATCTAGTTATTTTTCTCAATTCGATTAGTCGAAGTTGGAATTAGATGTACAAAATAATTTTTAAGCAACGCAACCTATAGTCGCTATTAATTCAAAAATAGCAGCTATAAAGCGGAAAGATCGTGAATTTAAGACTACGTCTGATGGCCGTCTTATTGTCACAGTAGAAAAAGATGAACCAGAACGCAAGAGAAAGAAGAAATCTGCACTTTTGTGCAGTGATTCAGAAGACGATTGTGGTAAGAATTGGGGTTAGATTTGGGGTTAGGAATTGTAGAATGTTACGTTTTGTCTGGCTCGTTTTGGTCGCGTTGCCGTTAATTTTTGAATTTAGACTAAATTGTAGTATTGTCTGTTATATAATGCGATTTGAAATTAAACTCCACGTTTCGGCTAACCTGCTATGCGCAGGAGTGCTAGCACGGGAGAGGATTAAAGTTGGTGAAAATAAATGTTCGCTTAATCCTGCTATATTATTAGACAAATATTCTTCACAAAAAATGTTTATTCGTATTCTAATTGGATATTGACAGAATAGTCGTTGAAATTTCGAATGCTCGGAGTTACAATCGTTCGCAGTACGTTTCGCTCTTATTAATTACAAGATTTTAATTTCGATAGATTTTCGATAGTTTACAAATTGACAAATACAAACACGTCGATTAACAAGACTAATAAGAATTGGAAACTAATAAAACAAAGAACTAAAAGCTAAAGAACTAAAGGACTAGAGAATCTAAAAGCTGAGAGCAAGAACTAAGAGCTAAAGGAATTAAGAGCTGAAAACTAAGGAACTGAAGAATTAAAAAAACAAAGGAATTGAGAAATTAAGAGCTAGAGGAATTAAGAATTAATCGCTATGAACAAGAAATTACTTGCCAGGAAATGAGAACTAATCGCCAAGAACCAAGGAATTAATCATCAAGAACTGAGGAACTAATCACACAAAACTGAGGAATTAACTACTCTAAAACTAAGGAATTATTACCGCTTCTTCTATGCCGCTACGCTTATTTATATTTAGGTCTACCGTGGGGGGGTTGTCATGTGACGGGTTATTCCGTGGGGGTTGTGAGGTTCGAATTTGGTTTATACAAATTGTTAAAATTTATTTAAATTTCAAATTGGAACGCTCACTCGCGCTATTGATAGTTTTAGCCTACGTTACGGCGCGTGCGCAGCGCGGGACGTGACAAGAAAAATGTAAAGTAATTCAAAGAAACAAGTGAACGAAGCCAATGAATTTTTATGTTACATGATCAGAAGATGATGTTCAGTCTGTAGCCATGTCGCAAGCAATGGATAAAAAACGTAAATATAACGATAGTTATAATAACGTCAGCGTAAGGAGTGGATCCACATTAAAGTATCGAGGTATAATAGTAATATATAACCTATAGTAAATTTTGGTCTGTTGTTTAATAACAATTTTGGTATCCGTAGCAGGAGGGTCTGGAATACATCGACCATTGAAAAAATCAAGAACAGAATGTATACCAGGAGCGGAATATAAAGCATCAAAGGCTGGAGGTGATGTTAAAAGGAAAGGAAAACCAAATCCATATGCTTATGTACCTTTGTCAAGAGCAGCATTAAACAAAAGGTAAATAATGATACCATGAATTTTGATTTAAATCGAAGATACGCATTGAATTGATTCATTTTTATCTTTAGAAAAAAGAAGAAAAATGCGAGTAAATGTTTATAACTTTATAACTATGAGAAAACTCGAAGCAGCCCGAGCGCAACTGCATATACGAGGCTGCGAAAAGTATCTGTTATAACTCAATTAAGAGCGAGTATCATCAATGTATTGGGTTTAGATTTGGGTCAGATTTTTCAATGCAACAGTAGCAAGGTGACCCTGGCAACGCTTGCACGAAATAACAACTATAATTTTATTTCATAAAATAACAAATCGGAAGTTATATCTGGTTCTTCGCACACGATAAAAATTTTATTACGGAATTGTGTCGGTAAAATATGTGAAACCGAAGAATCAATGAAAACGTAAGATTAGATTTAATTATTATTTTTCATATCTATAATTTATATTTCATCATTTATATCATACTTTTAGATATAAGGACACTATCAATCAGATAACTTTTATGATCCATCAAGCATTAGGTTATCAATATTTGGAAGCTTGGTATCATATTCTTCATTTAATAGCCCTACTGTTTCAGGTAATATCGATTTTCTGCTTCTTACCCATTTGTCAATGTTGTACATTTCAACGTTTCCTTTTATTACAGGCAACTGGTAAAGCGAGAAGTCCGCAATTAATAGAGATATTAAAAAGTCTTGCTGAGTAACGTGATTCTTACAATTTTGCGTGGAAAAATGACGCTGAGTACGCTATTGGGGCTGCGATAAGAGTGCTAGGACCGGAGACAGTATTAAATTTGATTCCATTGAAGGCAAGTAATTCTATATGAACCGGATTATGCTTAGAAAAAAAAAACTTTATTTTATAATTACAGTAATATAAATCTCTATTCTATAGGTATCAGACAATGCGATTAATTTAAAAATAACTTGGCTACTACCATTATTGAAAGATTGTGTGCTAGGTGGGTCACATACTTTCTTCACGGAAGCATTGCTACCTATCGTTGCATTGTGCGAGTAAGTATTGTAATCTATCTTTATTATAAGAGTATAAATTATCTTATATTGATATTTTGAATGATAATTATACTCAATTTTAGAAAAAAAGCAACCGAACACCTGTACGCAGGAAAACTTACGAATTTCTCGTTTACCAAGTCTGGGCTATTTTACCAAGTATATGCAACAACGCTACTGATGTGAAAGATAATTTCAAGGTATATAACAGAAATAAATATAAAAGATATAGTATCAAGTATCCATGAGATAACTTTTATCTTGTTTAGAATATATCTAAACTGTTAGGAACAAATTTAAATGAAAGAAAGAATTTAAGGACGTCGATAACGTCTGCCTTACGAAGATTAATAACGAAAGCAGTCGAAGGCGACAAAAAAGAAGATATACACGAACTAGCTAGATTTGCAAAGAATTATTTACCATTGTTTTTAAATCTATACACTACTAAGCCACTTGGAACTGAGGAAGAAGGACAACGCTTCGCCACGTTTGATACGATAAGAGTAATTTGTGAATAGAAGGAGTAATTTCCTTTAAAGGGATTAACTAATATTTTGTACAATTACAGGTGTATCTTACAATTACGGATAAAGAATTGGTACACGAATTATTCGATCGTGCGTTATTTAAGTTGAAAGAACCTGATATCGACGATTTTTTCAAAGAAAGTATTCACGATATAATAAGATTATTTATTAATCATACTGACATTAATAGATTAAGGACGTTTTACGATATGTGTGTACCACTTCTTAAAGAAATTTCTAAAACCAAGGAACAGAAGAAAGCGTATAGGTAACTTTTTAATATATTTGGAATTAAATATTTTAACTATCTTTTCTGCAAAAACAAAAATTATTTTTTATTTGTATGTTCTTTCAGGTTTTTAGAAGAGATATGTGGCAGTGAGAAGGAAACGTGTAAAGAGTTTGTAGTTCAATACAGACGCGAGATACAAAAATGATTAATAATAATAATCCTCTGCTACTGAAGTCGCAAAGCCAAGCAGAGGAGTATGTGCTAATTTTACAAACGTTGTTCTATAATATCAATTTCTTATGAAAATTTTAACAAATAAGCCTTACTCATTTTTTAATTAGGTACGATTAAGATGCTTAATTCATCTCATAAAAATTCATTCACAACTTGAGAAAACTAAGTTCTTCGAAGCCATTGTGCCCGAAGCAATAATGAGTTTAAAAGAGTTAAATGCGAAATGTCGAACTTCTGCATATCAACTTTTAAACATTATTGCCGAGAAATTTTTAGGAAATCCTACACATCTTAAAGATTATGTTAATATGCTCATGGTTGGTTTGAGTGGTGCGATAGAAAATATACAAAAGTATTGTACCGCATCCTTGCTGGCACTTTCTTCTATCACTTATCATTACAACGGTACAGTTTATTTCAAACTAAAGTCAAAATAAATATTTCGTATAAAAATAAATTACAAGTCTGACAAGAGAAATTGCAGAAGCTGCATTGTCATATATCAAAATATATATTACTGTGATGCCATCTCATATTACTGCCTCGAATTTAAAATTGTTGGTTAGTAACAAAGGCGTTTAATTAATAATAATAACAGGTAGTAACAAAATCCCGTATATCTCCATAAAAAAACGAATAAGTGAATTTGCAGATAGGCGCTTTATGTGCAATGAACGATGACTGCCATACGCATTTCAGACAAAAAGTACGATATTCTGGTAAAGTTAATAAGAGAATACGGAATGGAAACAATTTTTGGCATGATTCCAGCTTCCAATGCGATGTTACGTAAGAGATTAAAAAATATGAATAAGGCAGAAGAAGCGAAGAAAAAGAAAAAAGAATTGAGGAAATTGAAAAAACAAGAAAATGACGAGGATGCTGAATTCAATGCAAAGAGAAAACCTAAAAGGTAACTTTGTATTTTCCTTTAAACGGAATTTTTCTTAAACCGAAACAACTCTACAATCTTTATCAAAATTCAGTATAGAAGAAATATTGGCGGATAGCGATGATGAGTTCGATGAAGATATGGGCAATGAAGAGTCAAGGAAAAGGAAGAAAAGAACATCGCGAAAGGAAGCCTGGATTCATGAGAATGAAGAGATCGTTGATCTCGTTGATCCTGCGGCTGCTCGAAATATATCAAGTAAGTCTAGATATTTTTCAAAATTCGATTAGTCGAAGTTGGAATTAGATTTACAAAATACTTTTTTAGCAACGCAACCTATAGTCGCTATTAGTTCAAAAATAGCAGCTATAAAACGGAAAGATCGTGAATTTAAGATTACGTCTGATGGCCGTCTTACTATCACAGTAAATAATGAGAAAGATAATGAACCAGAACCCAAGAGAAAGAAGAAATCTGCGCTTTTGTTGCACAGTGATTCAGAAGACGATTATTCAGAAGACGAATTGGGGTTAGATTGGGGTTAGGAATTGTAGAAAAATGTAAAGTAATTCAAAGAAACAAGTGAACGAAGCCAATGAATTTTTATGTTACATGATCAGAAGATGATGTTCAGTCTGTAGCCATGTCGCAAGCAATGGATAAAAAACGTAAATATAGCGATAGTTATGATAACGTTAGCGTAAGGAGTGGATCCACATTGAAGTATCAATGTATAATAGTAATATATAACCTATAGTAAATTTTTAATAATTATATTAAATTGACATTGAGATGGATTCCTCTAGCCTAGACTGTGTAGCTATGTATATTAATAATAATTTACTTCTCTAGATTAAGTGACTTGTACTTATAAAGATGGCTACGTTAAGTGGTTTGTATTTTTATATCATAAGTAATTGAGTGGAACTCAACTGTTTCTGTGAAGCAGAGTGTATACTGCGAAGGAGGTGGCGATACCTGAAAGAGGTAAAAACGAGTATTATGGGGATAGGTTGCTACCTTACTTTTATTAAGTTAATATGAAATGGTGCCTTATAAGGTTAGCTGGTAGCTATTTAATACGTGATGGGTTTTTTACAACGATTGTGTTACGTCGTGCGACATTCTTTCTAGAACAGGCCACACACCGCGGACAGGATGGCAACCAGATGTCCGCACGCCTTCACTGCGTACCTTCAATAGTCTTAAGAGCCGATCATAAATCTTAGAGGAATTTCTAAGGTCCTTCAGACCGAACCAAACATCTGCACTAAGTCACTGTCTAAAGGTTATTGTTTACTACGGAAAGATAGGAGAAGTTCGTCTTTCTCATGTACGATGTTTTACACTAGCAACTTTCTCTCGGGGCGGTTAACACCCTTCCTCCACTCTTCCACCACCAATCCAGAAAATTAACCTATTACCAGAGAAGTCCTTCCCTCACTCTCCCAACAAGAACTTGGTCTTAACAAATCATCTTTTCTCGCATCATTAGACGCACCCATCGCAAGTGTCCTCCGCTGCATCATCGTTACAGAAAGTTAGTCTTTATACGTTTTTTGAACCTTCAACATCTAAGCGTGCGTCGCGTACAACACCTCGTTACTCTAGCTATCAATCGAATTAATTGTACATTTCTAGTCAAGAAGTTGTTGGAATAAACATTAATTGCATTCGTTAATTCAGTGTAAAATCAATTTAACCACCCCTATTATCGCAAACGAAATCAGGGGATCGATCATTTCGTGGCGTCGATTATCCAATCGTAATGGGAATTTACGACTCCCGTTGACGTGCTTCCTCGCGATCGCGTCTCCCCGCGAATGGTCGAAACAGATTGACTAGTGCTAAGTGTTTTGTATTCTTATTTACTATAAGTGAATGAGATAGTTTATGTGCTTTGTATTCTTATTTATTATAAGCATGTATTCCGCAATTAAACGGCGAAGACGATATCGGAAGTACGTGAATTGCGAGCCATGTGTAGCGAACACACGCTACTACTAAAAATGATCAAAATCGGGAAAATCACGGGTAAAGCCGCAATGGCTATCCGCAATATACCAATAAACGAATACGGACACCTGTACGATGCCCTACGACGAAACGTAGCCACCCAAGATTCTGTTAGAGAACAACAAGACCAGCTACGCGAAACGAGACAGCGTCACGACGAAAGTGTGCAAAGTTATATCATCAGGTTCCGCAGAGCACTCAATAAGCTACAATACGGTATAACGAACGAATACTGTGACGAAATTACTAGACGAGCTATGAACGACAGGATTTTAAGAGACTCCGTAATCGATTTTATTCGAAGCCTAAAAAGCGAAATGGGACAATTACTACTCGCCAATCCACCATACAATATCCTTGAAGTCGTAAAGAAAGCCACCGACATCGAGCGATTCTTCAGGGAAGATCGAAATCAACGACCAAAACCAATGGAACGATTACGACTCCATGAGCAGCGACGACTAACAACCAATAATCCCTATTCAATCATTAGAAAACCAACTCCAACACCCAGTCCAACGCCAAGAAGTTTCCTACAAACTGAACAAATACCACTTGCCCAAAGGACACAATTAAAATGCTTCAAATGCAATCAGATCGGACATGTCTCCAGTTAATGTAGAAATTTTCGAACACCCAGCCAATTTCCGAGACCACCAGCAGTCCATAATCTCGAGACAAGCAAGGAAGAAATAGAGAAACCAATATACCAGACTTACGAATTAACGCCACAACAGGAAGACTACCCACAGTACTTTTACGATCCGACGGACAGCGATATAAATTCCTCATTGACAGCGGAGCAGGAATTAATATACTCAAGCGAAGATGCCTATTACGAACAAGAATAACAAAAGAACGAAAATTCTCGATGGGACACTCTAAATTTAAAACTAACGAACACGCTTTGATAAAACTATTTGGCAAACCTCTAGAATTCTTTGTGGTAGAAGACAACTTTCCAATTATAGAAGACAGCATACTCGGTTTACCAGCCCTATCTAAATCCAAATTTGAACTCTCAAATCAACAATTATAACGTGACAATAATATACTTTTATTGCAACAGGAAAACGACGTACCTCCAAAACAAGCAGTGTCAAAAACAGTCTACCTGGAAGGAAAACCGACAACGACATGCTTTATCAATGGTGGTGAGTGCCCAGTCAAAATGACTAATTTTATCGAAAATTCAAACACGTACGATCAAGTCTCCACGTTTAAAGATTTAGTCAGACTTTCGCATATAGAGAAAACTCACCGTGAACCAATCGAAAAGATATTGCTGTTTTACCTCGACGTATTCAATCTAGAGACCGACTTATTACCATACACTAACCTTGCTAAACACACAGTAACGTTAAAAGAAAATAAAATCATTAACACAAAATCTTACCGACAGCCTGAATGCCATAAAGAAGAAATCAAACGATAAATGGACGAAATGCTACAAAAGAACATCATAGAACCATCTGATTCTCCTTACAATTCACCAGCCTGGGTAGTACCAAAAAAGGCTGACGCCTCAGGGAAACAGAAATGGCGAATTGTAATAGACTTCAGAAAAATAAACGAACTAACTGACCAGGACGCATATCCATTACCTGACATAGACGACATACTATCCCAACTAGGCAACGCAAAATTTTTCTCAGCCCTCGATTTATCCTCCGGATTCCATCAAATCCCAATGGACACAGACTCTAAGAAATACACAGCATGCTCCACACCACAAGGACACTACCATTACAATAGAATGCCATTCGGTTTAAAGAATGCACCTGCAACATCTCAACGCATGATGGATACCGCGCTAAGAGGACTCATAAATAAACATTGCTTCGTATATTTAGACGACATTATAATATTCGGACAGTCGATTGAAGAGCACAATAGCAACCTCGCGATAATATTGCAACGCCTACGCGAACTCAGACTCAAAATACAGCCGGACATATGCGAATTTCTCAAACCAGAATTAGAATATCTCGGACATATAGTAACCGCCGAAGGTGTAAAGCCAAATCCCAAAAAATTAGAAGCCGTTAGCAATTTCAAACAGCCACGTAATCCCACAGACATCAAATCGTTCTTAGGACTAGCAGGTTATTACCGCAAGTTCATCAGAAGCTTTTCTAAAATCGCGAAACCATTGACCGAACTTACAAAAAAGGAGACACCATTTCATTGGACAGATAAAACCCAGAAAGCATTCCAGACATTAAAAGACAAACTCTGTTCATCACCCGTACTAAAATTCCCAGACTTTGCGAAACAATTCACATTAACGACTGAAACCAGTAACGAAGGTATAGGTGCGATCTTGTCACAGGACGGACATCCATGTTGTTATATCTCGCGAACTCTAAACCCACCGGAACGAAATTATTCCACCACAGAAAAAGAACTTTTAGCAATAGTATGGGCCATGAAACGCCTCCGACAATATCTGTTAGGGCGGAAATTCCTCATCCGAACCGATCACCAAGCACTAAAATGGCTACAGAATTGCAAAGACCCCTCATCACGCTTGATGAGATGGCGATTGAAACTAGAAGAATACGATGTTAAGGAAATTCGAGGATTTGGGAATACAAATTATTTGCTATATTTCCATATAATAGTTATACACCTATATTCCTCTCTAAGGACGTCTTGCACGCACGCTGGTTGCCAACCAACTAGCCTAGATTATTCTAACATCTGGCAACAGTCTTTTGTCTCCACTGAGTCCTTGACGCCCTCTAACCCTTACACACACACTCTCATGTACAGTGTAAATGTATCACTTCCCTAACACGCCTCCTTACATTTATAGTGTACACTTAATTTTATTTACATACTTGTCGAATTAACAAAATATTTAACATTTATCGCTTTCTTTACATTTCTCTTATTTTACATTCATCCATGACCTAAACCTTTCAAATTTCTCTCTACACAGTGCCTTCGTAAAAATATCCGCAGTGTTTTCTTCTGTACTTACTTTTATTATGTTTATCTTATTTTCCTTTACGTACTCGTGAACGTAGTGGTAATGAACTTCGATGTGTTTAGAATTTTTTGTAAAAGTTCCGTATTTTGCTATACTAATTACTCCCTCCTATAGATTTTTACAGGTTTATCGTCTACATTTACATCGAAGATTTTCGAAGATTTTCATAGTTTCTATATCATTTCAACTCACCGCTTCCGATCACACTACATACTCTTGCATCCACGTCGAGGCTTTTGTCACACACCAGAATCGAGACTATCTATATGATACATCTAATTCATAAGAAGTCGTCCTTCGCATGATCTCCTCATTATAACAATAACAATCTCTATCTTACAAATATTTTTTCTTCATAAAAAAATGTCTCGTTACAATATCAATAATCGCAAGGCATAATAAAATGTGTCTCGTTACAACAATCTTGAAATCTACAGATAATTCAATTAAACTTATTGTCCAAATATACAGCAATGCGCCAAAAATTTATCCAATGTCCTCTCATATCAGTTTTCAAAAAGTTGGTCTCCATGTGTACATATATTTTGTTATAAAATTCTAATGTATTTTCTAATGGTTAATTTCATTTTTTTAAAATCATACTCTATATTTATTAATTCTTTTACTTACACCTAAATCTTTCAAAATTTATCAGGTAATTTTTTTTTTTACACTTTGTATATCCCCTTTTTACTTAAATCAACAAAGGTTGTATTTAAATAACATATACCTCCACAGTATATTTACTTACATACAATCAAATCATTTAAAAAGTCTTTCGATAATTTACAAATTTTCCGTCATCCATTTTGCTTCACCATTTAAAAAGGCATTTTGCTCAATTATTAATCCATTTGACAACAATATGATAGCAATATCTTAAAGGTCTGATTACTCGCCACTGGAGAATATATGTCATCGGCTACGTTTCTTTACTTTATTGAAAATATTACCCTTTCTACCAATTTCCTCTGAGAAAACCTAAACTACAAATGTACGAGGGAAACTTTCAATAATTTGCATAATCTCGCAAATATTTTCCTTTTCTGGATACCTTACTAGTTTTCTTAATACTAGATCTCCTAGGAGTGTTTGAGCTTTCAATACTACTATTATTTTCATCTTTCCTACCTTCTAACTCTTCCTTATCCATACCATCCAATGAATAGTTATCTTCGCTATCATTTCTATCTGCCTCTAATGAATTTTCCTCAAAACCGATACATTTAGTGTCTGTCTCAATGACCTCTACATGTCTAGCTATTGTTATTTTCCCACCTAATAAGACTCTGTATCCTACTTCACTATATCCTAATAGAATTCCCATATCTGCCTTTTTGTCCCATTTGGAAACTCTTTTTTGTTCTGGCCTTCTTACAAAAACTTTACTACCATATAGATGTAGATTTTTAACATTTGGTTTTTTCCCGAAGAATATTTCAAAAGGTGTCTTTCTTTCTATAGTATTCGCTAATATTCGATTTTTCAAGTATGCCGCTGTACAAACTATTTCCGGCCAGTACCTTTTATGTACTTTCGCTTCCGCTAACAAGCAACGCGCCATGTCCATCACTGTTCTATTATACCTTTCCGCTGTCCCGTTTAATTCATGTACGTATGTTGGGCAATTATTTATTCTTATACCTTTATCCCTAGCAAATTTATAAATTCGATTATTTAAATATTCTTTACCATTATCGCATCTTAATATTTTTAACCTCTTGCCCGTTAAATTTTCGGCTTCATTTACGAACTGTAGGAAAGAATCAAAGACCTCATCTTTTGATTTTATACAATAGATCCTAGCTATTTTACTATAATCATCGATAAATGAAATGAAATATTTTTCTCCATTGAATCCGGTGGTCTTAAAGGGACCACATACGTCCGTATGAATAATTTCCATTATTTCCCTAGCCTTAGTTCGATTATTTTTGAAAGGTAAGTTATGCATTTTGCTTTCTATACACACCCTACATTTCAAAAGTTCCTTTTCAAATTCATTCGGTATGCCAGTCACTAGCTGCTCTTTACCCAAAATCTCTAAATATTTAAAATTTACGTGTCCTAGCATCCTATGCCATCTTTCCATTTTACTCATACCACTACGTTCGGCGCTGTTTACTAAGTGCTTCTTCCCTTTCAATATACCTTTTATTCTATATGTCCCATTTTCTTTGAACGCTACAGCTGTAAGTTTATTATCCTCATCTATTATTTTCGCAATATTTCCTTTGGAAATAACCGTATTCTTATTGTCTGTTAGTTTACCTAAACTAATCAAATTTGCGGACATTTCTTTCGCGTAAAATACTTTCCTCATATTTATTTTATTTTGTTTTCCGAATGCTTCAAAATAACTTATAACATTCCCAACTTTTGTCGCTTTTATCGGTCTATTATCGCCTAAATATATATTTACCGGTTCTTTTAGGTCGATAGATTTATCGAAATAATTTATATTATTAATTATGTGATCGGTACAACCGCTATCTGATAGCCACACTATTTCGTTCTTACTTATTTCATTCGTCTCACTGCTGTTTGCTGCGTGCGCCGTTGCTACCCATATGCCTGCTCTTGAGTTTCCATGCTCGCCCGTGCCGGTTGTTGATTGACGATGAAAGTTTCCACGTCCTCTGCTCGTATTGCCTTTGTTCCCTCTTCCTCTGTTTCGACCACGTGTTGGCCCATGCCAATAGCCGTTACTGCTTTCCGCTTGGACGCCATTTTGACACTCTCTCGCAAAGTGTCCTAATCTTCCACATCTGAAGCATCCTTCCTTTTTTGCAGAAAAGGCGTTGGTTTGCCTTTCTCCTCGATTGGATTTATTTTTCTTCTCTGCTACCTCTATTTTATTTTTTACATACGCTACCGTTTGATCCTCTTCTTTCAATGCGTCTATTATGTCCGCTATGTAGCTGTATTCTTCGGGTAACGTATTCAGCACGTAATTCAGCTTTTCCCTCTCACTTACTTGTGCGCCCGCACTTTTTAATTCATTGATTAATTTTTCGAAATCGTTAAAGAATGATGCTGAATCACTGTAGTTCTCCAGTCT
>NW_022884926.1:0-19429 GCF_011952205.1 Bombus bifarius | reverse complement strand
GTTTCAGGTAATATCGATTTTCTGCTTCTTACCCATTTGTCAATGTTGTACATTTCAACGTTTCCTTTTATTACAGGCAACTGGTAAAGCGAGAAGTCAGCAATTAATAGAGATATTAAAAAGTCTTGCTGAGTAACGTGATTCTTACAATTTTGCGTGGAAAAATGACGCTGAGTACGCTATTGGAGCTGCGGTAAGAGTGCTAGGACCGGAGACAGTATTAAATTTGATTCCATTGAAGGCAAGTAATTCTATATGAACCGGATTATGCTTAGAAAAGAAAACTTTATTTTATAATTACAGTAATATAAATCTCTATTCTATAGGTATCAGACAATGCGATTAATTTAAAAATAACTTGGCTACTACCATTATTGAAAGATTGTGTGCTAGGTGGGTCACATACTTTCTTCACGGAAGCATTGCTACCTATCGTTGCATTGTGCGAGTAAGTATTGTAATCTATCTTTATTATAAGAGTATAAATTATCTTATATTGATATTTTGAATGATAATTATACTCAATTTTAGAAAAAAAGCAACCGAACACCTGTACGCAGGAAAACTTACGAATTTCTCGTTTACCAAGTCTGGGCTATTTTACCAAGTATATGCAACAACGCTACTGATGTGAAAGATAATTTCAAGGTATATAACAGAGATAAATATAAAAGATATAGTATCAAGTATCCATGAGATAACTTTTATCTTGTTTAGAATATATCTAAACTGTTAGAAACAAATTTAAATGAAAGAAAGAATTTAAGGACGTCGATAACGTCTGCCTTACGAAGATTAATAACGAAAGCAGTCGAAGGCGACAAAAAAGAAGATATACACGAACTAGCTAGATTTGCAAAGAATTATTTACCATTGTTTTTAAATCTATACACTACTAAGCCACTTGGAACTGACGAAGAAGGACAACGCTTCGCCACGTTTGATACAATAAGAATAATTTGTGAATAGAAGGAGTAATTTCCTTTAAAGAGATTAACTAATATTTTGTACAATTACAGGTGTATCTTACAATTACGGATAAAGAATTGGTACACGAATTATTCGATCGTGCGTTATTTAAGTTGAAAGAACCTGATATCGACGATTTTTTCAAAGAAAGTATTCACGATATAATAAGATTATTTATTAATCATACTGACATTAATAGATTAAGGACGTTTTACGATATGTGTGTACCACTTCTTAAAGAAATTTCTAAAACCAAGGAACAGAAGAAAGCGTATAGGTAACTTTTTAATATATTTGGAATTAAATATTTTAACTATCTTTTCTGCAAAAACAAAAATTATTTTTTATTTATATGTTCTTTCAGGTTTTTAGAAGAGATATGTGGCAGTGAGAAGGAAACGTGTAAAGAGTTTGTAGTTCAATACAGACGCGAGATACAAAAATGATTAATAATAATAATCCTCTGCTACTGAAGTCGCAAAGCCAAGCAGAGGAGTATGTGCTAATTTTACAAACGTTGTTCTATAATATCAATTTCTTATGAAAATTTTAACAAATAAGCCTTACTCACTTTTTAATTAGGTACGATTAAGATGCTTAATTCATCTCATAAAAATTCATCCACAACTTGAGAAAACTAAGTTCTTCGAAGCCATTGTGCCCGAAGCAATAATGAGTTTAAAAGAGTTAAATGCGAAATGTCGAACTTCTGCATATCAACTTTTAAACATTATTGCCGAAAAATTTTTAGGAAATCCTACACATCTTAAAGATTATGTTAATATGCTCATGGTTGGTTTGAGTGGTGCGATAGAAAATATACAAAAGTATTGTACCGCATCCTTGCTGGCACTTTCTTCTATCACTTATCATTACAACGGTACAGTTTATTTCAAACTAAAGTCAAAATAAATATTTCGTATAAAAATAAATTACAAGTCTGACAAGAGAAATTGCAGAAGCTGCATTGTCATATATCAAAATATATATTACTGTGATGCCATCTCATATTGCTGCCTCGAATTTAAAATTGTTGGTTAGTAACAAAGGCGTTTAATTAATAATAATAACAGGTAGTAACAAAATCCCGTATATCTCAATAAAAAAACGAATAAGTGAATTTGCAGATAGGCGCTTTATGTGCAATGAACGATGACTGCCATACGCATTTCAGACAAAAAGTACGATATTCTGGTAAAGTTAATAAGAGAATACGGAATGGAAACAATTTTTGGCATGATTCCAGCTTCCAATGCGATGTTACGTAAGAGATTAAAAAATATGAATAAGGCAGAAGAAGCGAAGAAAAAGAAAAAAGAATTGAGGAAATTGAAAAAACAAGAAAATGACGAGGATGCTGAATTCAATGCAAAGAGAAAACCTAAAAGGTAACTTTGTATTTTCCTTTAAACGGAATTTTTCTTAAACCGAAACAACTCTACAATCTTTATTAAAATTCAGTATAGAAGAAATATTGGCGGATAGCGATGATGAGTTCGATGAAGATATGGGCAATGAAGAGTCAAGGAAAAGGAAGAAAAGAACATCGCGAAAGGAAGCCTGGATTCATGAGAATGAAGAGACCGTTGATCTCGTTGATTCTGCGGCTGCTCGAAATATATCAAGTAAGTCTAGATATTTTTCAAAATTCGATTAGTCGAAGTTGGAATAAGATTTACAAAATACTTTTTTAGCAACGCAACCTATAGTCGCTATTAATTCAAAAATAGCAGCTATAAAACGGAAAGATCGTGAATTTAAGATTACGTCTAATGGCCGTCTTACTATCACAGTAGATAATGAGAAAGATAATGAACCAGAACTCAAGAGAAAGAAGAAATCTGCGCTTTTGTTGCACAGTGATTCAGAAGACGATTATTCAGAAGACGAATTGGGGTTAGATTTGAGGTTAGGAATTCTAGAAAAATGTAAAGTAATTCAAAGAAACAAGTGAACGAAGCCAATGAATTTTTATGTTACATGATCAGAAGATGATGTTCAGTCTGTAGCCATGTCGCAAGCAATGGATAAAAAACGTAAATATAGCGATAGTTATGATAACGTTAGCGTAAGGAGTGGATCCACATTGAAGTATCAAGGTATAATAGTAATATATAACCTATAGTAAATTTTTAATAATTATATTAAATTGACATTGAGATGGATTCCTCTAGCCTAGACTGTGTAGCTATGTACATTAATAATAATTTACTTCTCTAGATTAAGTGACTTGTACTTATAAAGATGGCTACGTTAAGTGGTTTGTATTTTTATATCATAAGTAATTGAGTGGAACTCAACTGTTTCTGTGAAGCAGAGTGTATACTGCGAAGGAGGTGCCGATACCTGAAAGAGGTAAAAACGAGTATTATGGGGATAGGTTGCTACCTTACTTTTATTAAGTTAATATGAAATGGTGCCTTATAAGGTTAGCTGGTAGCTATTTAATACGTGATGGGTTTTTTACAACGATTGTGTTACGTCGTGCGACATTCTTTCTAGAACAGGCCATACACCGCGGACAAGATGGCAACCAGATGTCCGCACGCCTTCACTGCGTACCTTCAATAGTCTTAAGAGCCGATCATAAATCTTAGAGGAATTTCTAAGGTCCTTCAGACCGAACCAAACATCTGCACTAAGTCACTGTCTAAAGGTTATTGTTTACTACGGGAAGATAGGAGAAGTTCGTCTTTCTCATGTACGATGTTTTACACTAGCAACTTTCTCTCGGGGCGGTTAACACCCTTCCTCCACTCTTCCACCACCAATCCAGAAAATTAACCTATTACCAGAGAAGTCCTTCCCTCACTCTCCCAACAAGAACTCGGTCTTAACAAATCATCTTTTCTCGCATCATTAGACGCACCCATCGCAAGTGTCCTCCGCTGCATCATCGTTACAGAAAGTTAGTCTTTATACGTTTTTTGAACCTTCAACATCTAAGCGTGCGTCGCGTACAACACCTCGTTACTCTAGCTATCAATCGAATTAATTGTACATTTCTAGTCAAGAAGTTGTTGGAATAAACATTAATTGCATTCGTTAATTCAGTGTAAAATCAATTTAACCACCCCTATTATCGCAAACGAAATCAGGGGATCGATCATTTCGTGGCGTCGATTATCCAATCGTAATGGGAATTTACGACTCCCGTTGACGTGCTTCCTCGCGATCGCGTCTCCCCGCGAATGGTCGAAACAGATTGACTAGTGCTAAGTGTTTTGTATTCTTATTTACTATAAGTGAATGAGATAGTTTATGTGCTTTGTATTCTTATTTATTATAAGCATGTATTCCGCAATTAAACGGCGAAGACGATATCGGAAGTACGTGAATTGCGAGCCATGTGTAGCGAACACACGCTACTACTAAAAATGATCAAAATCGGGAAAATCACGGGTAAAGCCGCAATGGCTATCCGCAATATACCAATAAACGAATACGGACACCTGTACGATGCCCTACGACGAAACGTAGCCACCCAAGATTCTGTTAGAGAACAACAAGACCAGCTACGCGAAACGAGACAGCGTCACGACGAAAGTGTGCAAAGTTATATCATCAGGTTCCGCAGAGCACTCAATAAGCTACAATACGGTATAACGAACGAATACTGTGACGAAATTACTAGACGAGCTATGAACGACAGGATTTTAAGAGACTCCGTAATCGATTTTATTCGAAGCCTAAAAAGCGAAATGGGACAATTACTACTCGCCAATCCACCATACAATATCCTTGAAGTCGTAAAGAAAGCCACCGACATCGAGCGATTCTTCAGGGAAGATCGAAATCAACGACCAAAACCAATGGAACGATTACGACTCCATGAGCAGCGACGACTAACAACCAATAATCCCTATTCAATCATTAGAAAACCAACTCCAACACCCAGTCCAACGCCAAGAAGTTTCCTACAAACTGAACAAATACCACTTGCCCAAAGGACACAATTAAAATGCTTCAAATGCAATCAGATCGGACATGTCTCCAGTTAATGTAGAAATTTTCGAACACCCAGCCAATTTCCGAGACCACCAGCAGTCCATAATCTCGAGACAAGCAAGGAAGAAATAGAGAAACCAATATACCAGACTTACGAATTAACGCCACAACAGGAAGACTACCCACAGTACTTTTACGATCCGACGGACAGCGATATAAATTCCTCATTGACAGCGGAGCAGGAATTAATATACTCAAGCGAAGATGCCTATTACGAACAAGAATAACAAAAGAACGAAAATTCTCGATGGGACACTCTAAATTTAAAACTAACGAACACGCTTTGATAAAACTATTTGGCAAACCTCTAGAATTCTTTGTGGTAGAAGACAACTTTCCAATTATAGAAGACAGCATACTCGGTTTACCAGCCCTATCTAAATCCAAATTTGAACTCTCAAATCAACAATTATAACGTGACAATAATATACTTTTATTGCAACAGGAAAACGACGTACCTCCAAAACAAGCAGTGTCAAAAACAGTCTACCTGGAAGGAAAACCGACAACGACATGCTTTATCAATGGTGGTGAGTGCCCAGTCAAAATGACTAATTTTATCGAAAATTCAAACACGTACGATCAAGTCTCCACATTTAAAGATTTAGTCAGACTTTCGCATATAGAGAAAACTCACCGTGAACCAATCGAAAAGATATTGCTGTTTTACCTCGACGTATTCAATCTAGAGACCGACTTATTACCATACACTAACCTTGCTAAACACACAATAACGTTAAAAGAAAATAAAATCATTAACACAAAATCTTACCGACCGCCTGAATGCCATAAAGAAGAAATCAAACGATAAATGGACGAAATGCTACAAAAGAACATCATAGAACCATCTGATTCTCCTTACAATTCACCAGTCTGGGTAGTACCAAAAAAGGCTGACGCCTCAGGGAAACAGAAATGGCGAATTGTAATAGACTTCAGAAAAATAAACGAACTAACTGACCAGGACGCATATCCATTACCTGGCATAGACGACATACTATCCCAACTAGGCAACGCAAAATTTTTCTCAGCCCTCGATTTATCCTCCGGATTCCATCAAATCCCAATGGACACAGACTCTAAGAAATACACAGCATGCTCCACACCACAAGGACACTACCATTACAATAGAATGCCATTCGGTTTAAAGAATGCACCTGCAACATCTCAACGCATGATGGATACCGCGCTAAGAGGACTCATAAATAAACATTGCTTCGTATATTTAGACGACATTATAATATTCGGACAGTCGATTGAAGAGCACAATAGCAACCTCGCGATAATATTGCAACGCCTACGCGAACTCAGACTCAAAATACAGCCGGACATATGCGAATTTCTCAAACCAGAATTAGAATATCTCGGACATATAGTAACCGCCGAAGGTGTAAAGCCAAATCCCAAAAAATTAGAAGCCGTTAGCAATTTCAAACAGCCACGTAATCCCACAGACATCAAATCGTTCTTAGGACTAGCAGGTTATTACCGCAAGTTCATCAGAAGCTTTTCTAAAATCGCGAAACCATTGACCGAACTTACAAAAAAGGAGACACCATTTCATTGGACAGATAAAACCCAGAAAGCATTCCAGACATTAAAAGACAAACTCTGTTCATCACCCGTACTAAAATTCCCAGACTTTGCGAAACAATTCACATTAACGACTGAAACCAGTAACGAAGGTATAGGTGCGATCTTGTCACAGGACGGACATCCATGTTGTTATATCTCGCGAACTCTAAACCCACCGGAACGAAATTATTCCACCACAGAAAAAGAACTTTTAGCAATAGTATGGGCCATGAAACGCCTCCGACAATATCTGTTAGGGCGGAAATTCCTCATCCGAACCGATCACCAAGCACTAAAATGGCTACAGAATTGCAAAGACCCCTCATCACGCTTGATGAGATGGCGATTGAAACTAGAAGAATACGATGTTAAGGAAATTCGAGGATTTGGGAATACAAATTATTTGCTATATTTCCATATAATAGTTATACACCTATATTCCTCTCTAAGGACGTCTTGCACGCACGCTGGTTGCCAACCAACTAGCCTAGATTATTCTAACATCTGGCAACAGTCTTTTGTCTCCACTGAGTCCTTGACGCCCTCTAACCCTTACACACACACTCTCATGTACAGTGTAAATGTATCACTTCCCTAACACGCCTCCTTACATTTATAGTGTACACTTAATTTTATTTACATACTTGTCGAATTAACAAAATATTTAACATTTATCGCTTTCTTTACATTTCTCTTATTTTACATTCATCCATGACCTAAACCTTTCAAATTTCTCTCTACACAGTGCCTTCGTAAAAATATCCGCAGTGTTTTCTTCTGTACTTACTTTTATTATGTTTATCTTATTTTCCTTTACGTACTCGTGAACGTAGTGGTAATGAACTTCGATGTGTTTAGAATTTTTTGTAAAAGTTCCGTATTTTGCTATACTCATTACTCCAGAGTTATCCTCATAGATTTTTACAGGATTATCGTCTACATTTACATCGAAGATTTTCATTAGTTCTCTGATAGTCATTACTTCGCTCACCGCTTCCGATAGAGCTACATACTCTGCATACGTCGAGGCTTTTGTCACACACCTTTGTTATTTAGACTTCCATCCAATTACATTTCCATACAATCTAATTACATACCCAGAAGTCGATTTCCTATCTATATGATCTCCTGCCCAATCAGCGTCCACATAACAATCTATCGTTTCGCATTTTTCATTTCTTTTATAATGTAGCCCTAAATCTCTAGTCCGGTACAAATATTTCAATATTCGCAAGGCATATTTAAAATGTGTCTCGTTACAACAATCTTGAAATCTACTCAGATAATTCACACTATAACTTATATCGGGTCTGGTATTTACACTAATATACAGCAATGCGCCAATTAAATTCTTGTAACCAATGTCCTCTCTATTTATCTCAGCTTTTTCAATTTTTAAGTTGGTCTCCATAGGTGTACAGTACAATTTGCGGTTATGTAATTTATATTTGTTTGCTAATGATTCTATGTATTTCTTTTGGCTTAATCTCATTTCATTTTTTTAAATAATCATACTCTATATTTATTCCAAGATATTCTTTTACTTCACCTAAATCTTTCATTTCAAATTTATCAGTTAATAATTTTTTTTTTACACTTTGTATCTTCCCTTTGTTTTTACTACAAATCAACAAATCGTCTACGTATATTAACAAATAAACAACATTTTCTCCCTCTCCATAAGTATATAGGCACAGCTCTATATTGTTCTTTTTAAAACCTAATCTCGTCACATACTTATCAAAACACTCATACCAGTCCCTCGGACTTTCTTTTAACCCATAAAGCGCTTTCGATAATTTACAAACTCTATTCGTTCCGTCCGCATATCCCTTTGGTTGATTTACATATACCTCCGAGGTTACTTCACCATTTAAAAAGGCAGTTTCTACATCCATTTGCTCAATTATTAATCCATTTTGACAACAATATGATAGCAATATCTTAAAGGTCTGATTACTCGCCACTGGAGAATATATGTCATCGGCTACGTTTCTTTGTTGAAATCCCCTTACCACTAATCTAGCCTTATACCTGTCCTCTGATTTTTTCGTGTAAACCCATTTTACATCTAATACTTCTTTGCCTTTTACCCTTTCTACCAATTTCCAAGTTTTATTCTTATAGAGACATTCTATTTCCTTATCCATAGCCTGTTTCCAAACTTCATTATTTTCGCAACCAATCGCCTCCTCAAATGTACGAGGGATATCTACTTTACAATAATTTGCATGAATCTCGCAAATATTTTCCTTTTCTGGATACCTTACTGGAGTTTTCTTAATACGTGTAGATCTCCTAGGAGTGTTTGAGCTTTCAATACTACTATTATTTTCATCTTTCCTACCTTCTAACTCTTCCTTATCCATACCATCCAATGAATAGTTATCTTCGCTATCATTTCTATCTGCCTCTAATGAATTTTCCTCAAAACCGATACATTTAGTGTCTGTCTCAATGACCTCTACATGTCTAGCTATTGTTATTTTTCCACCTAATAAGACTCTGTATCCTACTTCACTATATCCTAATAGAATTCCCATATCTGCCTTCTTGTCCCATTTGGAAACTCTTTTTTGTTCTGGCCTCCTTACAAAAACTTTACTTCCATATAGGTGTAGATTTTTAACACTTGGTTTTCTCCCGAAGAATATTTCAAAAGGTGTCTTTCTTTCTATAGTATTCGCTAATATTCGATTTTTCAAGTATGCCGCTGTACAAACTATTTCCGGCCAGTACCTTTTATGTACTTTCGCTTCCGCTAACAAGCAACGCGCCATGTCCATCACTGTTCTATTATACCTTTCCGCTGTCCCGTTTAATTCATGTACGTATGTTGGGCAATTATTTATTCTTATACCTTTATCCCTAGCAAACTTATAAATTCGATTATTTAAATATTCTTTACCATTATCGCATCTTAATATTTTTAACCTCTTGCCCGTTAAATTTTCGGCTTCATTTACGAACTGTACGAAAGAATCAAAGACCTCATCTTTTGATTTTATACAATAGATCCTAGCTATTTTACTATAATCATCGATAAATGAAATGAAATATTTTTCTCCATTGAATCCGGTGGTCTTAAAAGGACCACATACGTCCGTATGAATAATTTCCATTATTTCCCTAGCCTTAGTTCGATTATTTTTGAAAGGTAAGTTATGCATTTTGCTTTCTATACACACCCTACATTTCAAAAGTTCCTTTTCAAATTCATTCGGTATGCCAGTCACTAGCTGCTCTTTACCCAAAATCTCTAAATATTTAAAATTTACGTGTCCTAGCATCCTATGCCATCTTTCCTTTTTACTCATACCACTACGTTCGGCGCTGTTTACTAAGTGCTTCTTCCCTTTCAATATACTTTTTATTCTATATGTCCCATTTTCTTTGAACGCTACAGCTGTAAGTTTATTATCCTCATCTATTACTTTCGCAATATTTCCTTTGGAAATAACCGTATTCTTATTGTCTGTTAGTTTACCTAAACTAATCAAATTTGCGGACATTTCTTTCGCGTAAAATACTTTCCTCATATTTATTTCATTTTGTTTTCCGAATGCTTCAAAATAACTTATAACATTCCCAACTTTTGTCGCTTTTATCGGTCTATTATCGCCTAAATATATATTTACCGGTTCTTTTAGGTCGATAGATTTATCGAAATAATTTATATTATTAATTATGTGATCAGTACAACCGCTATCTAATAGCCACACTATTTCGTTCTTACTTATCTCATTCGTCTCACTGCTGTTTGCTGCGTGCGCCGTTGCTATCCATATGCCTGCTCTTGAGTTTCCATGCTCGCCCGTGCCGGTTGTTGATTGACGATGAAAGTTTCCACGTCCTCTGCTCGTATTGCCTTTGTTCCCTCTTCCTCTGTTTCGACCACGTGTTGGCCCATGCCAATAGCCGTTACTGCTTTCCGCTTGGACGCCATTTTGACACTCTCTCGCAAAGTGTCCTAATCTTCCACATCTGAAGCATCCTTCCTTTTTTGCAGAAAAGGCGTTGGTTTGCCTTTCTCCTCGATTGGATTTATTTTTCTTCTCTGCTACCTCTATTTTATTTTTTACATACGCTACCGTTTGATCCTCTTCTTTCAATGCGTCTATTATGTCCGCTATGTAGCTGTATTCTTCGGGTAACGTATTCAGCATGTAATTCAGCTTTTCCCTCTCACTTACTTGTGCGCCCGCACTTTTTAATTCATTGATTAATTTTTCGAAATCGTTAAAGAATGATGCTGAATCACTGTAGTTCTCCAGTCTTATGTTTTCCAATCTCCTTCTGCATACGATCTGCAGTGCCGTCGACTCTTTCAAGTACATTTCATCGAACCTTTTTATTATATCATACGCCGTTTTTCCTTCCCTAACATACTCCAATTGTCTGTTCGATATTGCACTATAAATTATATTAATCGCCTTCAAATCCTTTTTGTCCCAGTCTTCATCGTCTCTTTCGTTCTTCATTCTAGTTGTAACAACCTCGCAGTCCTTATATTTGAGAAACATCGTGATTCTTTGCTTCCACATTCCATAATCCTCACCATCGAATATAGGTATCATGATTTCCGATCTCTCCATTTTAATTGATTCCTTTTTTTTTCTTTTCTTACTCAAGCGTTCCTACGTGCTCGAAGTATATTTTTTTCTGAAAGTTTTTTTTCTTTACTGAAAACTCACTCGCAAGATCGTAACCACGCACTAAATATCTTGCAAAACTAGTAACCACGCTCTGCTACCATGTTAAGGAAATTCGAGGATTTGGGAATACAAATTATTGACTATATTTCCCATACAACAGTTATACACCTATATTCCTCTCTAAGAACGTCTTGCACGCACGCTGGTTGCCAACCGACTAGCCTAGATTCTTCTAACATCTGGCAACAGTCTTTTGTCTCCACTGAGTCCTTGACGCCCTCTAACCCTTCCACACACACTCTCATGTACAGTGTAAATGTATCACTTCCCTAACAGATTAAAATAATCATACATTTTTTTTTGTTCAACATTTGTAAAATACGATATTATCAAGATCACCAAGCAGGTAATCTTCAATTCTTAATTAATATAATAAAAAACATAATTAATGATTGTTTGATGGTTTTATTATTATCTCTATAATACAAAAGCACAACATCGTGTCAACAGTTTATATAGTTCGTATGTTTCTGTAGGAATACACAAATAATAGTTCTCTATCACAACGTAATCTAAAGGGAAAACCCTAACTAACTGACAAAAATATCGGTAATAACTGGAACTAATGAATGTTAAAAGCAATCAGTATATTCCATACAAACTTCCATCAACACGATTCGTTCTTCATTCTCTCAACACACTAAGGCCGTGTCACGTCGATTCGGGGTAATTTCACGTTCCGCACGCAAGGTGAGAAATTCGTACTTAAATTTTGATTGTTATTAGAAAATTTATTGAACACTGACAGAGTAACAATACAGAATGGTCAAACAGCACAGAAAAGAATGTTCTTACAACGACTCGAGAGGTACTTTTTTATATCAAGGACCCGGCTCCTGTGGAGGGGCTATCGCTGGATGCCGGTCACATAGGGTTTCTATTACTGCTTAGCCATCATATTGCTGACCAAGGTATGTGAGGCATAACCATCCTTTCGTTGCGTTCTCACGACCACCGGGACATTCCCCCCTCCTTAGCTTCGCTTTGCTCCGCTAAAGCGTAAGGCTCTGGTGGGGCTTCTAAGTTGAATGATCCCCTCATCTTCGTCTTCGGTGATATTTTGGAAGGTGACCGTCCTTGGTACTGTTGATGTTTGATCGATCCTGTTTACGCGAGCGGTAGGGCAGAGTATTTTGATACGTACATTTTTAGGAAATGATCGGCGTAGACATTCGAAAAGTTTACATTTGTACATTACATATATTGTTCCTAGTCCTAGGGCTATGATTCCTAATATTTGTAGTGTGGATATGCCATATTCCTTCAATGAATTTATGCGTCGCTCAAATTGCAGGGTACTGATTTGTGTTTGTAATGTGTCGAGGTTGGCTTTATATTGGTTAAAATTGTGAGTTACTTTTGGAGCTGTTTCTAATATTTTCTCTAATATTGGAACATTTGTTTCTTCGAAGCTGTATATGCTATTCTTAAATTTGGTTTCGTAAGAGATATTTTTATGTGATCCTCCTATTTTCATAATATTATGATCGTATGTGATTATGCACCCGGTTTTACTGCTAATTAAGCTTGGTTGTCTAATTTCTAGGATTTTATGTGTCTTACATAACACGTCGATTTGTACATTTTTCGCAGGAATAATAATATAATGGTTTTCCGTCTGCAAAGGTACGAACGTCAATTCTTCCAGCTTGAAGACAGCAGTCGGGCAAGTTTTGACCGTCTGTCGATTAGTAATTAATTCTGATCTGCATTCAGGTGAATCGATTCTATTGTGACTCGGTTGAGTTCTTTTACAAATGTGGATGATTGCCGTTCGTTTACAATATTTGTTTAAGTAGTGACTATCGACAAAGGTGTATTGTTCTGAGTCGGTTAGAGGCAAAAATCCGTTTCTATTACAGGCGCAATGAATACAGAGTTTTGTTTGGAAGGTATCGGGTAAATTTTAGTTATTTTCCATTCATCGTTTTCCAAAAGCGGCACAGTTATTGTATATATAAGTTTGTTATCTCTTATCCGTACCTTTAGTTTGCTTAGATCTATAATTAGTTGAAAGTTTTGAACTGAAGGTTCGATATGGTTAGTCATAAAGTTTTGTCTCGTTATTTGGTCAAGTGTTTTTAAGAATTATTCGGGTTCTATAACTTGTGGGTTTATGATTCCTTGTTTCCCTAACATAACAGTGTTAAAAATTTCGTCGATGTTTATATGGAGTTCTGATATGGTAGATTCGGTTTGAATTAATAGGGAGACTAATATTTCGTTTTTTTCATTGTGGTTTTCAATCTTGTGTATATCGTTGGCTAAGTTTTCAAGTTGATTTGTTTTGGTATTGTCTAGCACGCGTTTGATGAGTGCGGTTTGGTTACTAAGTGTTTATTCGACCAATCGCGGGGAGACGTAATCGCAAGGAGAGACGTCAACGGGGGTCGTAAATCCCCGTTACGATTATAACAATCGACACCACGAATTGATCGATCCCCTGATTTCCGTTGAGATAATAGGGGTGATTGAGGTTGTATAACCCTGTGACTCACAGAATTATAAATTATATGTTTCCAGCACTTAGATTACACTGACGTAGAGAAGTAAGTAATTAACAACTTGTCGCACGAAGCTAAGATAGATATGCGCGTTAGAGCAGGGCTCTTATAATTAGATTTAGTGTATTAGTGGACGTAGCACTATGAGATTTAGGAGAGGAAATGTATGCTCGACAATACCGAGACCGACTCTCGCGTTATGCTTAGACTGCCCCGCTGGGCATTAGCGTATACTTAGTAGTTGACTTTTCCAACGATGTAGAAGAAGTGAAGTTGAGTGACGATGCTATGTCCGAGGAAAGCTAAGGATGGGTGTGTCTAGCGCACGGGACCATCGGATTTGTTGGTGCCGATGTTATTTAGGAGAGTGAGGGAATAGGCTTCGTTTTTAATTGGTTAAACGAAGGGTCTTAACTGCCCTCGAGAGAAAGTGGTTAGTGGGAGGAAAGTTGCAGCGTGCGTGAGAAAAACCAACTTTCCCTTGTCCCGCCGCGGTAGACAATAGTCTTTAGAAATGCTTCGGACACAGATGTTTGTTTGTTTTGAAGGACCTTAGCAGGCAAGTGACTCGGGTTTATGACGGGTGCTTAAGGATATTGAGGGTACGCCGTACGGAAAAGCGGACATCTGGTGTCCGTCTGGCCCGCGGTGTGTGACCTGGGCCAGGCAGAGAGGCCCAGCGTAACACTAAGAATTGTTTTTATTTTATTGTTGGAATCAAATAATGTACCGATGTTCTTGTTAATGAGTTCTAAATCGTTTTCGTCGAGAGTTCCGAATAAAGTTTTGGATACTGAGCCTATGACATTGAGCAATCCGCGTTTGCTTTTATAACGCAATAATAATTTGAGTTGCCGAGTCAGGTTTTGAAGATTTCTGTACTTAAATTTTAGGCTGCTTATTTCTGGTATGTAAGCGCAAGGTGGTTTACATTGACGGTCTATTAAATCTTTTACGCGTTGTAATCTATTAACTTGGTCAATTGGATCGTTAAGGCCTACTATAAGGGTGATATCTATTTGTTCGTTGTACAGATAGCAATTGTCAATGTGTTCCAGGAATATGTTGGCGTAATTCAATGGTTTTACTTCTAGATCGCTTCTAATGTACTCGAGTGTTATGATGATCCATATTATGGTCTTCTTCCTGAAAGGTAGGGTTTTAGCCTGTTACCGTGGATTCTTTGCGTGTGACCGTTGGAATATTCGATAAGATAGGTGGGTGGATTGGATGAGAGGATTTCTGCAGGTCCTAGCCATTCGTGGTCTAGCTTGTTAGTTTTGTGATCGTTATGTACCCATACTTTATCTTTTACTCGGAATATCGTCTGTGTTTTAATAATTTTTCGCATTTGATCCCTCTGGTATCGCTTTTTGTTAGATTCGGTAACTCGTCTTGCTTTAGCTATATAGGCGTTGTGTCGATTTTTCCAGAGGTTAAACAATTGTTCTCTGGTTAGGCTAGGAGTGGTTGATATTGAGGATGGCATGTTAGCTTGTCGTCCAAATGTTAGTTAGAATGGGGTATGTCCGGTCGTCTCGTGTACTGAAGTATTATATCCCATGCATATTAATTTTAAGTTTTCATCCCAGTCGTTCTGTCGGTCGGTCGTACAAGTTCGAATAAGGTCCTTTACTACGGCATGCGTTCGTTCAAGGGATCCGTTAGATTGTGGATGGAAAGAAGTGGTTTTTATGTGTCGGATTTTGAAAGCCCTTTCAAATGTGTCCATCAATTTACATACGAAATTTCGTCCCATGTCCGTCAGAATACTTTTTGGTGTGGAAAATATGTACACATAGTGATCCAAAAGTTCGTTAATGATTGAGTTGGCTGTTTGGTCTTTTAAGGGTATGAGGATGAGATATTTGGTTAATTGATCTTGGATAGACAGGATAAACTGATTGCCCCGTTTGGTTTTGGTGAGAGGTCCGAATATGTCCATTGCGATTTTGTCATTAGGATTAAGCGGTGTGTCAGTTATCATAGGTTGTTCCTTGGCCCTGATACGATTTAGCTTTTCTCGTTGGCAGGTTTCGCAGTTTTGTATGAATTCTGTAACGTCTTGTTCTAGGTTTGTCCAGTGATGGTGCTCTTGTATTCGTTTCACGGTGCGGTGTATACCTAAGTGTCCTACTAATTCGTTATGATTTTCGCGTAGTATCGTTTGTTTTTGTTCGTTATTAATTAATTCGTAATTAATTTGAGGGAATCTAGTTGTTAGAAACCTTAGCATGAGTTGAATATTTACCTTTTCTAACGTGCTGAAGCTATTGTCGTTTATTCCTATTTGTAAGCGTCCGGTTCGGTGTTTAATAAAGTGTTTGGTTAATTGACGCAACCAATGCTGTTCGTTAAAGTCTCCCAGTTCGGTCTTTGTAATTTGTTTAAAGTGTGGTCTGTTAGGTTTTTGGGTTATCGGAGCTGGGGTGATATTGATTTTCCAGTCTGTATACTCGTCATAATAGTCCGGGTTTTCTACATTGGGTTGGATTTCTTCATTAGTGATAGGATACAATCGGGATAGAGCATCTGCAGCTGTATTTTCTTTTCCTTTTTTGTATTCGATTTCATAATCGTACTCCTCGAGTCTCAAACGCCATCGCATGAGTCTCGATGAGGGGTCTTTAACATTCTTTAACCATTTCAAGGCTTGATGATCGCTTTGAATTTTAAATTTTCTACCAAGTAGGTATTGTCTTAGTCTTTTGATTGACCATACTATTGCTAATAACTCTTTCTCGGTTGTGGAATAATTCTTTTCAGGAGGGTTCAAAGTTCGGGATATATAACAGCATGGATGTCCGTCTTGGGAGAGTATTGCTCCTAACCCTTCGTTACTTGCGTCTGTTGTTAATGTGAATGTTTTGTCAAAGTCTGGATATTGTAGTACAGGGGCTTCGCAGAGTTTTTGTTTTAGTGTGTCAAATGCAAGTTGTTGTCTATCGGTCCAGTAGAATGGAGTGTCCTTTTTTGTGAGATCTGTCAATGGTTTTGCGATTTTAGAAAAATTACGTATAAATTTTCTATAGTATCCAACGAGTCCTAAGAATGACTTTATGTGGGTCGCGGTCTTTGGTGTTTTAAAGTCTTTCACGGCTTGAATCTTTTTGGGATTAGGCTTTACTCCTTCCTTTGTTACTACGTGTCCTAAGTATTCTAATTCCGGTTTCAAAAATTCGCATTTGTCCGGTTGTATTTTTAATCCTAAATTTTGTAGTCTGTCTAGTATAATGGCTAGATTTCGGTTATGTTCTTGGATGGTGCTCCCGAATATTATAATGTCATCCAGGTATACGAAACAGTTATTTCCTATTAACCCCCGTAGCGCGGTGTCCATCATACGTTGAAACGTCGCCGGTGCGTTTTTAAGGCCGAAGGGCATGCGATTATAGTGGAAGTGACCTTGTGGGGTTGAGAATGCAGTATATCTTTTGGAATTTTGCTCCATAGGTATCTGGTGAAATCCTGACGAGAGGTCTAGGGCCGAGAAAAATTTAGCTTTGCCTAAGTGCTCGAGTATTTCGTCCGAATTTGGTAAAGGATACGCGTCTTGGTCTGTTTGCTCGTTTAATTTTCTAAAATCTATAACGATTCTCCATTTTTGTTTGCCTGATGCATCTAATTTTTTTGGAACTACCCAAATTGGTGCGTTATATGGACTGTCCGATGGTTCTATGATTTGTTTGTTTAACATGTCGTTGATTTGAGTCTCGATTTCCTTTTTATGACATTCGGGCGGTCTATAAGATTTGATGTTTATAGGTTTGTCTGTCTTGAGTGTGATTGTATGTTCTGTCAAGTTGGTACATGGTAATGAGTCTGTTTCCATATTAAAAACGTCTAAGTAATTGATGAGGATTTTCTCAAGGGGTTCTCGAAGTTCTGGATCAATATGTTTGGTACGTATTATTTGTGCGAATTTATTAATTTGGCTTAGTTTATCGGGTTTCTTTATTTCGTTTGTAATGTGACAGATTTGCTTACCAGTGTTGATGAAACATACTGTTGTGGGCTTTCCTTCGATGTATTGGGCTGAGATTAGAGTTTCGCCTGGTCTTATCTTGCTATCGGTTTCCTGGAATGGTAATATAATTTCGTCCAAGGTTAGTTTATTGTTAGTGACGCTGTATTGATACTTTGTAAGGAATGGGAGTCCGATTATTCCATCTTCGATTAGGGGAAAGTTGTTAGGGACTACGTAGAATTGATGATTTTTCTTGAGCATGGTTAAGTTGCAAATTTTGTTAGTGGTATGTTTGTCACTTCCCATTAGGAAGGTTTTTGGGTTAGAAGTTTGGACGTTTAGTGAGGCTTTTTCTTTTATAAGGTTGATTCCTGCTCCGGTATCGATGAGGAATCTGGCTCTTCCTCCGTCTCTTCGTTGCAGTACGATTGATAGTAATCTTCCGGTGGTGGTGCAGTTAACTCGAGGTAAGCTTCCTCTGGGTTCTCCGTTGTTTGGTTTACTCGAGGTGGAATCTTTCCTTGGCTGGCAAATGGAAAATTTCGAGAGTAGCATTTTTCGGCTGTGTGTCCAATTCGTAAACACTTTGGACACTTCGGTTTCATGCGGTCGTCTAATGGTCGGCTAGGTAGCTGAGCAGAAGTTTGTGGCTGTGAATCGGTAGTAGTTCGCTTGGATACTAATGTAATGTTGTGAGATTGATTCTTTGGGCGGTTGGCAACACGATTTGCTTCTCGTAACCATTGTTCTCTATCAGCTGCTAGTCGTTGGGCAAGGTTCAGGTTCTTTGGATCGCTAGATACCACCATCTGTCCTATCTCGTATCGTAAGTTGAGCAAATATGTTTTAAGTGCTTCGCGTTCTTCAATATCTATAGCTACGCGTCGTTCTGTTGGTGTGCGGTTTTCGTTTTGGACTGCATAATTTAATTCGTTTAGCTGTTGTCGGAATCTGGAGTCAAAAGATTGTACACTTTCTGTTGCCCCTTGTTTTAAATTCTTTAATTTGTCCCTACAGTTGCTAATAGTTGTTGGTGTTAATACGTGTTGTCTTAAGCATGAATATAAGTCTTCGAACGAGTTGATTTTTAGATATCGTATGTTTCGTTTCGCGTTGTCGGTAATCTTTTCGATCAGTATGAGATCTAATAATAGCTCTCTGTCACTTGCCTTGCACCTAGCTCTTGCTTTGCGGACCGATAAGATGAAATCTTCAACGCCTACGTCATCTTGACCACGTAGTGTCTCGACAGTTCGTATGGCCTTATCTGCCTCGAGCCCTCGATCTTCGTTGCAGTTGTTTATTGGTTTAATCGCGGCGCGGCTAGATGCGGCTCGTGGTCTTTGTGACGTGTTCGGTCCGTCAGTTTCGTCATCCGTTACGTTATCAGCAGCGGTTTCTAAATGGGCGTTTATTTGCGACTGGTCAGTCTCGGTGTCGTATTTTATTTCCATGGTTTTTGCAAGATCGCGTATTTCTTTAGAGCGATTTCTATCGCTAGTTTCCGCAAATTCTTTTATGTTTTTAATGTTTTGATCGGTGCTGTTTCTAAAGCTTCTAAACTCGTGAGTTAGGCTTTCAAATTGTTCAATCAGGGTAGCGATTAGTTCGTTTTGTTTAGCGGTACTCTTGTCAGTTGGGTTCATGCTGAGAAATATGACACTTTCGGCGGAAGAAGAGTCACTATCTTC